>NC_133314.1:4550061-4818338 GCF_012295235.1 Primulina huaijiensis
CGCCCGAGCGGTAGAAAATGACCGCCCGAGCACAAGTGTTGAATAAGTTAAGGGCTTGGACAGAAGGTTCCGCGCCCGAGCGGTAACTTATGACCGCCCGAGCGCCGCCTGAGAAACAAGAAGACTAAGCCACTTGTCCTAGCCATGCAAGAGATATATATATATATAATGTCTCCAAGTGCTTCAGAAAGGAAAAGAAAGAACGAGGAAAGTTTCAGGAGAAAGCTTCATATTCCTTTGAAGACTATTATTGTGAGTTGTACAATCCAACCGTTAGAAATTCAATCCGAGTTTATTTCTGTGCTCCTCTCGTCAAGAGCTACAAAAAGACGTAAGTTTTCTCATGTTTTGTTATGGTTTGAAATTATGATATTGAAGGAATCGGATATGATTCATATATGGTATTCTTGATATAGTAGACATCGTATAATCGAAACCAGACTGAAGAACAGATACCGTATGAAATTGTTATGATTTTTAGAATGGATTTGATTGAGATTTGATATCAGATTTGTATTGTGATTGATTAGGAGTTGAGATTGATATCAGTTGACAATTGTATTGCTGGATCTATAGAGATTGTGCAGTTATGCCGTCGATATTGAATTAGATTGAGTATTGATCAGAACAGATATGAGTGAATTGAATATTGATATTATGCCTATTCGATATGTCATTTCAGATTGATATTGACAGCTTTGAATTTGAGACTTCGACAGAGCCAGAAATCGACGAAAGAAAGGTATAAATCAATATTTACCGGGAGATTGACTTACGTCAGATTGGACTTGAGTTTCCCTAAATCACATACTTGTATGTTATTGGTTTCATACCTTTATATTGTTTGAATGAATATGCTTAGTTTATTGATTTATAGAAAAGCAGAGAATAGCCGATAGCTATTGAGTGAGAGTCGCTGACAGAGGTGTCAGATTATGACAGAGTGATCATTGGCCCATTGCACATTGTCAGAGTAGGCATTGGCGGATATGCCAAGTCTATGGCGGATATGCCAAGACAATGGATATTTGATTTATATCGATGTTGCTTAGGAATGGATCGATTCCTATCGCGGAAATTCGGTATATTGTAATATCCAGGAACCGAGATCCCTAGATTAGAGATGAGTCGAGTCTGAAATGACGAGTCAAAGAGTTTTATCTGTATTCACTAATGTGTCATAAATTATGATTTATGTTTTGTGATACATGGTTTATGCTTTCACATATGATTTTATGTATTGTATTGATTCATTGTCTATACTGGGATTTTATTCTCACCGGAGTTATCCGGCTGTTGTCGTGTTTGTATGTGTGCATGACAACAGGTGGGACAGGATCAGGGTCAAGAAGAGGATGAGAGAAAGGACAAGTTAGCGTAGTGATCCGGATCAGAAGTAGTTAGGTTTCAGCACTTGATATATAGTAGTTGAACCCTAGTGTCGTTTGTTGTATGCTGTACAACACTTGTACTTTTATACTGATGTGTATACTAGACTGATTCCATTACGTTCCGGATTTAAAAAAAAAAATTTAGACCCTGTTTATCTTAATTGATTGGATTAGTCCCAAAGAATGATTAAGAAATGAATTAACGTCCGGGTCCCCACAGCAACAATTCACTGTCTTGTTGTGAGAAATTTTAGTCTTCTGATAACTTTGTTTCCTATGTATGATTGGTCAAAAAGATCTTTTGATATAACTAATTTGGTGGGTAGGATTGTTTTTCTCTTTGAGAAGTCCGGCTCTAAGACCAATGCACTAAGACTTGTAGAGTCTGGTTGGACTAGATTATGTCCGAATGTAGTATTTTAGTAGTCTGGTCTTGGAGATGATCTAGCTAGATGTTCTATCTAGTTGAATGCACGATGTGATCCAGTTTGAGAAGTCCGGTGCAAGTAATGTTGTAAGGCTTCTTGAACTCCAGTTCCAACACTCGTAAATACATTAGAAATACGGTTGGATCCTACAATAGTTAGAGAATATTTGTTGTCAGTAAAACTAAGAGATTGCAATCAAACAATTATTATTATTATTATTAGGTATCGACGTACATGTGTTAAGTGTGTAACCTAATACATGAGATAGACACATTGGTTATGTGTAATATAACACATGAATAAATTGATAACCTATCTATCTAATATTTGAAAGAGGTAAAGAAATATAATTAAATTTAATAAAATTTGTTCAAGTGTTAAGGCGTGTTGAATGTAAATTCATATTAAGATTTTACCAAATGAATGTAAAGATTAGCCAATCTACTAAAATTGGCAATAATCAATCAAAATTATTGTAACATAAGAAAAAACTATATAGTTTGCCTAGTACCAAATCTATTGTCATTGACAATGTGCCATGTCCTCGTGCACAATGAGCCTCGAAAATCATAAATAAAGATCAAGGCACATCCAGAATATGGGGCAAAAAATTGGAGAGGAGCAGGATCCGAAGCGGTGGCTCAACCCCATCCCGAGTGTCAAATTGCACATGAATGAAGATGATTTCAAAAATGTAATAGCTTCATTCAATGCAAAAACAATGTACAAGTCCAACTCTTTTTGTGTTTTGAGGTAAAATGCAAGATTTGATAAAATTATGTAGATCTGCATTTCATTTTAATCCTAAAATTCAACTTATCCATCCATCAACAGACCTCAAGCAAGAGGATATCAAAAGAGTAATAATAGCGCAAAAAAGAAAACAGTAACCTTATCGGTATTCACATGAGTGTGCACGTTGAGTGTACAACATATCAAAACGGATCGAGATCTTTGTATATGTCAAAATGTTTTTGGGTCTGTTAAATTTCGAATCTCTCTCTGCGTATTTTATACTTTTTTATAATCAATACGATGGCTTCCAAATTCTCGTACATTGGAGTTATTTGAAATTCAAATTATAATCAATCTTCATTTGCGAACCAATTTTAATCATCCGACCTCATTATTTTTATAAGGAATTTTTAACATGTTCATCATTTTAACCAAGCCAACCATTCGAAATTTAATAATTGTTTTTTTTTTTTTGGATAAATATCAATTTTTGGTCATGTATATGTTGGTGGTTAACTTTATTAGTCATATATCTTTTATTTAATCAATCATAATCTCGTAACTGTATTTCAATTATCAATTTTAATCAGTCTCATTTAAATCGTGTAATTAAATAACTAATATCATAGTATTTTTTTTTATAACTATATGGTTAAAAAAAATATTTCGTAACATACACGCGTGTACGTAATTATTAAAAAAAACAAAAATGAAATGAATCAATTGATTTTATGAATTTAACGAGAATGACTAAAATTGAATGTCAAATCAAAATTATATGACCATAAATGATTCAACAAAAATTATAAAATAAAAAATGTCACGACCCAATACATACCTAAAATAGAAAGGTAATACATTTTCTATAGACCAAAAATGAAACAATTTGGTCGGATTATATCATATCAAAGCCCAATTTATAAGCCCAAAACATGGAAAAATACTAGGGCACAGTTGTCTATTTTCATTATCCTTTTTCACGTACGACTGCTCCCACGATTGAATCACTGCTAACAAACACTCTTCTCGAAAATCCAAGCAAAAAGGTAAAAGGAAAAGGGAAAATGGAAGGAGGGGATGAAGGAGTTGAGGTGGCGGTGGACTCGAAAGACATGCAGCAGCAGAGCAAAGCCTTCGACAAACTCACTGATCGAGTGGAGGATCGCCAGCTCGATTCTACCCGCGTCCAGGAGGTCGATTCTCTCCGTTAAGCTTATTTATTGAATTGGATTGATCGTATTAGGATATGGGTTTTTGGTATTGTTTTGATTTTTTGTGGGTTTTTGGTTTCAGGCAATGGCTTCAATCTATGCATCAAAAGAAGCCGACATTCAAGCAGCCAGATTGAGGTTCCTTATGAGCTTTCCTTTTTCTTTTTTCCTTTTATATTGGATATTGCTATCTGGTGAGTTGAAATTTTCAATAATTGCTGGTTCTTTAGTATTAAAATCGAAATTTTCTATGTCAACGCAGAACCTTGATCGAAATTTTAGTGAAAAATAAATATGCGGAAGATAATGCTTGGACATGTGAATCATGGAAGTTTTGCATGCTTTGATATTTCTACCGAAAGATCTAAGTGGACATTGAATGATGAATTAGTTTGTAGTATGTATTTGTAACTCGTGGTAAGCCAGGTGGTGATCTTTTTGTTACTAGGAGAGTCCAAATGCAAAAGGCTAGCCTTTTAGGTGTTAGAGCTCTTAAATCTTATTAGTCAATCCTTTGTTGTGAATGTTGTGGGCTGGCATGCGTAGAGGTGAGCCTTATCTTGCTTGAAAAGATAAAGCCTTGTGTTCGGTTATTCAGTTGACAGCACAAGAGTAGCCGGCAACCGGAGACCATTTTTTAAGAATATATTTGGGTTAGTTCCGACCTTGTTTTGTTAACAATTCTAAAATCTATAATTTTGGTTAAAACCCCTGGAAGACGGGGTACAGTGAGATGGTACTTCTTTAGACCGTGAAACAATTATAGACTTTAAGGTTCATCTGGTTGTATTCAAGTTAGCTTTGGAGTAGTTTCTTTTTCATTTTTTTTTTGGGTTTTTGGTGAAAAAAATTAATTTCTCATAGACTTCAGCACGGGAATAAGAAATTACAACGATTGTTAACTGAAGAGGATAAAAAAAATTGACCTGATTTTAATCCTCTAGTGTTATTTGTCAAGAAATCTTGTTTTCAGTTGTATTGTAAAGATCAAGAATGAAACAAATATACTAATCTGTTGCTTGGGCTTTTTATTGACCAAGTCCGAGTTGGGGGTTTAGTCACAATTTGTCAATTTGGTATTTTCTCCACACGATGTTGAACATGCTTGTTATTTTCAATATGGGTTTGGTTTGGGAGAAACATATAGTTGTCGAGATTGTTGCTCTATTTGGTCAACTCGAGATTGAAAGTTAGCAAAGGTTGAATTATTATTTTTTTCTTTTTCATCTAAGCTTCAAATTCCGGTACTTGATCCCATGTTGCATATTGGTTGCGTGACCCCCGTGAAAACTCTGTTGGGTTTTATGACAGGGAGAAAGAGTTGTCAGCTGTTAAGATCAATCCTGCTGATGTTGATATCATCGCAAACGAACTAGAGGTTAGTGTCTGATTTACCATATATTTTTCACTTAATTCAAAGTTCAATAGCATAATTTGGGATTGTCTAAAATCTTGGGAACAGCTGGACAAGAAGGTAGCTGAAAGGACATTGCGGGAGCATAAAGGCGATGCTGTTGCTGCCATTAGATCCTTGCTTTATTGAGAACTCGTTGTCTGAAATATAGCAGAAATTTTTCAAAATCTTTGAAATGTTGTGTTCTTCATTCCAAAATGGGCTTGCTGCATTCCATACAGTATTACAGTATATAATTTACACGCATCCTTGTCCTTTAGGGTGTGCGTGATTGGTAGCATATTGGTGATTAGTTTTCTAGTTATAGATGACTTGAAACCGCTGGTATGGGTTATTGGTGGGGACTAATGCGATTTAATGAGTTGAGGATTTAATTTGTTTGTTTTGTGTTATTGATGAAAGGATAATTCATTCATTTTTATGTGAATGAACAGTTTTACTTTTTTTTTAATATAAAAAAAACACTTTGTAATTCAATAAATTGATCCTAAATTTGTCAATACACAAAATAATTTCATTACCAAAAATATTATATATTTTTTAATTTATAGATATTATTTCATTGTTTTGATATAATCGAAAATTTCAAATTTCATATCAAATATTTCAGTAAATTCGATATTTTTCGATATAATAACGATATTTCGAAAATTCGATTTTTTTTTATACTCCCCGAAAAAGTCCAATAAATGGATGCATTTTGGGGTATTGCAATAACGGTAGTAGCATGAAATTTTTTCCAGAATCTCGAAAAAAATTCATTATTAAAGCCGCACAACATGCATCACACCACGAATGACTCTTAAACAAAAAATGGTTGCAAACAAAACAAAATCCTTTTCATTTACTTACAACTTCCTTGGATGGAGTTTTTATCAAATTTACCCAAAAATCTAAAAGAGACTTGAAACTATAACATAACCCATTGCACCTGCCACAACGCATGGTGTTCCTCCCATGAAGACTTTTGCCCAAAATGACAAGAAAGTCACACATCCAAATGCTAACGTAATATCGATACAATTGGTAGGCAAAAGAAGATCGATGAACCATACAGCACGCTTGATGTCTAGAACACAAAATGGTATCTGAAGACACTGGATGTGCACAATTTGCAGATGAGCTCTGGCTGTCATCATATAGCCAAATACAGCCATGGACCTCACAAAAACATTGTTAACAAATCTGCTGCTGCTGCCAATTGTATCATAAAAGCTCGGGGTCGAACAACGGTCTACAGATCTTTTTGGCTGGCATCTCCCGAAGCACCTCGAAACTGAATTGCGTATTGTCTCTGCACTTCTCTCAGCTTGTCCATTAATTCCTGGAAAGAGGGACGGAGTTGTGGTTCACTGAAAACACACCAGAACAGTCCGTTCGTTAGAAAAATTTATGGAACAAAAAGATATATTGATACAGAGGAGGATTAAAAAACTCCGAGGAGAACATCAGATTGTAAAGAATATATAAATATAAATATAATAAATATATACCTCAGCCAACAGGACTCAATAATGGATGCCCACTGCGGATCGACATCTGTTGGCATCTCTAGGCGTCGATTCATGAAGCCAACAGCCCCAATTACCTGCAAGAATCACTAAGAACTTAACCAATGTCGAGAGATACCCAAGAAGATTAGACCACTTCGAGCAGCACAAAAAAGTCCATTCCCCAATCTGACTTTTAAATAAGTTTTCCAGAAACAGACAGTACCTGCATCGAATTGAGATTCTCCCAAGGGATCTTTTGTGTGACAAGTTCCCATAGAATAACCCCATAGCTGTATACATCAGCCCTGATCAATACAAACAAGAAGTAACGTGTTCAGAAACGAAGATTTTCATGATTGTAATTCAGGCAAAAAACATATTCAATTATGGTATCCACTTGGCCATACTTCTCATCCGAAGGTTCGTTACGAAGAACTTCTGGAGCCATCCACTGAGGCTGCATTTCCAAAAGTTGTTTGTCAACTTTATACATTCAGGATCACGAAGCACTTTGAAATGCAATAACATAACAGAAAGAGCCATAAGTTCCAGACAAGTACCGTTCCTTTCCCAGTTTTTGTTGTCAAATAGGTTTCATGCTTAAGACGCGACAAACCAAAGTCACCAACCTATTCAAAAATTCATATTCACATTAAGTCATCGAAAGGCTTGACAACGCATGAGAAGAGATGCAAAGACTGACCTTGACAGTCCAGTTCTTATCGACAAGAAGATTGGACGACTTCAAATCACGATGAATAATAGGTGGATTACAATGATTAAGATAATTCATACCACGTGCCTGCAAAAAGATGAACCCACGATGATAATTATGAACGCATTATATCTTACAAGTTTCTAGTCCTTCAAAAAATGTTGAAATTTTACCATTCGCTAGCGGTCTAGCCGCAAAAGGGGAGAATAAATAGTAAAACAGCGCATTAGATATAACAATCCAATGATCAGCACTTACTATATCCAAAGCCATGAAAATACGCCGTCTCCAGTCCAGTTTTGTAGCATTCCTCTGTAGTAAACGGAACAGACTCCCCCTAGATTAAATAAAGCATGTAAATTAAAGCAGTGCTAAAGTGCTCATAGATTAATCAATGAAGGTGCCATAAAACCGTAAGGAATATAATGAACTGATGATGTAATAGAGTAAGATACAAGCAGAGAGCACACCGTGGAAGAAACTCTGTGACAATGCAAAGCCGTTGAGGTGAAGCGACTGCACCCATAAAGAGCAGAATATTTGGATGACGGAGTCTTTTCATAAGAGAAACCTTAAAAAAACAAACACAAAATCTTAAAATGGTTCATATCGACCTTGTAATATCCATTTTCAGGATTACATTGTTTATATCTCTAAGGATGTGGATGCATGAGTAGGCATATCAAATAAATATCACAAATCGTAGATCAAAACCTACAATAATTGCATGCCTACCTCCTGTCTGAAGGAAAATATCAAATCATCTGAATATTCTTGTCTGGAGAATACCTTGACAGCGACATCCTGCACAATGTATAATTTTGGTCTATCGTGAGATATGGGCGTTTACTAGGACAGCAAGGAAATAAGTTCAGAAAAAATGCACCCTTAACATACATGCACAAACGCTTTTCTACTTTGAAACGTCAAACAAGAAACTAATATATGATAGCTCAAAATTAGCAGAGGTGATGACTCAAGCCAAAACTGCAGCAGCGAGATTCTTTGGAATGCAAATAAAAAATAATTTCTAACTGAAGAAGGTACTATTCCAAGGATTAGAGAAAAATGATTCAAAGAATAAAACTACACTTCATGTGCTATAATATGGAAATTGGTGATGCTTAAATTGTAAATTTTTGGGGCTAGAGAAGAGATTTCTTAAAGAAGGGCCGAAGAACATACCGATCCAAACCACAGAGCGTGATATACAGTTCCACAAGAACCTGCCAAAACAAATTGAAGATGTCAAAAAGTTATTATTCCAAAACAAGAAACAACTGGTTATAGTAAACATCAGAAAAAATGTCAACTCAGAAATATCAGCATATGTATAAGTAACATGTTGCAGACAAAAAGTAGCAAAAATTTATCAGTGAACTTTCAAGCACTCCAAATTTTATATAAGTTTGCTTAAAATCACAGGTTCCTGGTGCATATAGAGAAGAAAACAAATGATGATTTAAAGAATAATGGTTGACACAATAAAAAAATAAAATCCACTAACCTTGCCCGATCTGTTCTCCAAGAGTTAAGTCCTCCCACAAGATTTCATAATCCAAGCTGTCCGAATCCATATCCACTTTATTTACAGCACCGCTGCTGGTACTTCCACAACTGCTTGCACTGCTGGTGCTGTTAACATTGGCTGACGAGGACCAAGATCCATAAGCCTCATTGTTAGACATCCGATTGGTTTCCGTAACCTGAGTTTCTGATTTTGATGGGGAAACAGCACTCTTTGGCTGCCCCAACTCATTTACATGATCATTGTTTAACCATGGCCAGCTAAAAAGGGGTGACTTTGATTCTGTTCCATCATGTTCATGTCCTTTCCATGGCCACGCCAAAGCTTTCTTACCTATCCAAGCCTCTGCCTTTGAGGTAAGCATCCTCGAAATATTTGGTTTCCCGTCACTCTCATCACCAGAATCACGAAATGGTTTAGTTGGGGAATGTTCCTCATGACTAACACCAGAAAACATGCCAAATGGAGAAAGATGTATATCTCCTCTAGGTGTACTAGCTCCACTTGATGCCGCATCCTCTCTATGGTCATACATATTTGCATCTGAGATACCATGGTCACTGTGATGACTATCGAAACCGCCACTTTCATGATCCAAATCATTCTCTGCAGTCTTCATTTTCGACTTAACCTTGTTGCTCACTTTGGAAGCCTATTGTAAGAGATGAAGTTAGCAATTGCTGCATTAAAAATATTCATACAAGATATTAAATTAGATAGCCCACCAAATTTGATATTTTGGAGGCAATTGCCACTTGTAAAGGTTGCTGAGGATCAAGCCCAAGTGCTGCCGAAGCAATGCTCCTGGGCCTGCCAAAACTTGAATCTGTATCCAAGTGTCTCTGCCCTGATGTTGTGGCCTTTGTTTCTTGAAAAGGTTTGGAATCACTAGATACACATATAATCCCAATCAAGGTACCATCATCATCATAGAAAGGGGTATTAGTTGCCACAACCAAAAATCTATCTCCTCTCTTTGTTCTAACTGGAAACTTGCCAGTCCAACTCTCTCCCATCATCACTCGATGGACAATGTTGCTAGCAACAGAAAAATCTTTAGGATCAGTTAATAGCTCAATGGCATCCTGCTCCAAAGCCTCCGAGGCAGAATATCCATAGAGATTTTCAGCACTTCTATTCCTGCAAATTGTATATAGAACCTTACTCAGAATGAAATAGAGAATCAATCAGTGATTTCAATTTTAAGTTCAAAAAATATAAAACTTTAAGACATCCCCGGACCAATCAATTGGAATAAGAATCCATTGATTTTTTCAATCTCTATTTTTTTAGATATATGATGTGGATTTACATTTACAATTAGGAGCTTAAATTAACAGACAAACACATAAGAATAAATAACTAGGTATCTATCCCCAACTATTGAACATGAAATGCATTACCAACACAGTTCCACAAATCCACGTGATGAATCCAAAAAATTAAATCCAAAACCAATCAATTCCCTCAAATATGATAACGGGCAAAAAAGTCAATACTTGTCCAAAACTAGAAAGCAAAAACAGTCCAAAAGAAGAAAGTGCAGTTCAGTTTCCCCAACTAACCAGTAAATTATACGACAATTTAGATCAAATATATGCACTGACTGCCCCATTGACTGCAATATATTCAAATACTGTTTATCTGTGAACTTAACAGCCGCCGGACCACCACCACTCCACGCTTCCTTATTCTCCCTCTGCAGCGGGGAAGCGTGACGAAACGATGCAGAACCCTTTTTCCACGCAGCTATTAGACCACCATCTCGGCCACCCGCCCTCCTCCGAGGGGTTCGCTGGGGGGAAACCGATTGAGCCCTGTGCTTTTGACGATAACCAGCGGCCATAATTTCAGCTGCGGATGAAGTGATGAGCTTAGACATCTCTTGCTTCAAGTGGGCATGTCCCAATTCTAATTCGTGAATCTTCTTCAGAAGCTCCTCACCTGGCGGCACCGCTGGCGCTGCTGACTGTGTTGCACTATTCTCCATCACCAACAAATTTCTTGAGTCACTCTCGAAATGAAATCATTCAACCGAAAAAACGTAAAAAAATCATCCTGATCACACTAATCCACCAAGGCGGAAAACCCTTCAAAACTCAAATCTTAAAGCTACACGCCCGGATTAACAAGATTTCTTAAAACCCTTTAAAGGTCGAAATCTTGAAAACCATTAAAGGAACCAATGGTGACCCAATATCAGAATGGATTCTGCAATCTACAAGACGTATACCTTCACACGGATCTTAGACCAAGATGACTAATCCTCTTTCCCTTTAAGGTATTTTCTATGGATTTATAGATCTGAATTCTTATGTACTGATCTCTAATCAATGAAAATTTAATTTAAAAAAAATGTGACTTGGAGCTAAGAAAACAACTCTTTTGACGTTTTCCCTATTCCCTCTCCACCTTTAGATTTTTTTGATCACTTTCCATAACATGCCTACTTTTTCTTTTTTTTCTTTGTCTGCTTTCCGTAGCTCTGGCGTAGGAGTGGTTCACCGTCATACTCAAAGAATATCTCCATGGATGCGCGTGTGGTGAACGTGCTATGCTTGCCAATGGATTCCCATAGAGTGATTGACTGTAGTAGCTGTGAGCGACACGTTGAATTGTCGCGCGTGAAGAAACATCATTGTTTTATAGACTATTTATTGGACAATGATCTTAATTATCTTATTTAATAATGCTAAATGTAAAATGAACGTCGGTATTATCATTAAATCGATATTTACCACTATATTATTCTATTCAATTTATTACGAGAATTTAATTAAAATAATTTATTATATATATTTTTCAATTATTCACTTGACACAAAAATTTTAATACGAAAAAATTGAGCACAAACAAAATATAATATTAAACAAAAGCAATAAATTGAAGTGTCAATTCAAATGGATTCGAGTTAGGTTGAAGAAAAAGTATACAAAAAATATGTCAACTCGAACCTGAAACAATACGACAAGTCTAAACTCAAACTCGAACTAACTCGATTTGATTTTTATCATTATTATTTTATTATTTAACAAAATAATAAAATGAAATTATGAAAATTCAAAACATAAAAAATTATAATTATAATAAAATATTGTAATGTAAAAACATGATAATAAATTTTTTTATCTAAATATAATATATGTTTCATGTGTTTAAAAATTTAAATTTAGTAGTCCAAATGATTAATTAATCCAAAAATAACTTTAAAAAATTCAAATATTTACAAAATAAATATTACACGTTTAAAATTTAAATTTATGATATTAACATATAATAAAAGATCTTCAAAAATAAATAAGTAACTTAATTATTGCAAGATCAATTTATAGATCTTTTTATATTTTTTTGCACTTTTCAAATTGTTGGAATATTATAAGTTTCAAAGTTTGACAATTAAATATGCAAGAGAACTGAATAACCAAACTGATTGGACGTTTTCAAGAAATCGTAACAGAAAGAAGATTTAAAACCGATGACATAAACTTCAGTAAACGAATTGCTAATAGAACTGAAGACTTCGCTTAACTGAACTGGAAAATCTTTTTTAACTTGAAGTATTCTAAACTGAAATGACATAAGTTAGAACGAAAGCTGAACTGATCTATCGACCAGTTGACTCCTAATCAGTTAGCCACGTCATCAGTTGTAGTATCAATCGACAGACTGACAGCTCGTACCAAAGCAGGACAGATGAAACAGAGCATAACAGTCTGATACTTCGTACCACTATAAGATAAAGTCATCAACTTGAACTAAATGACGATTCAACGGATATTAGTCATTAAATGCATTCAGTGTGACTGTTGGAATCGGAGACTATATATAGCTTATCGATTCAGTTGACGAAGGTTGGTGAAAACATAATGGACAAATTATCTGTGAGGCCCATTTACTCTAACGACAATTAATGATCAAACAATAATGGTTTGATTTAAAACTGCAGCGGAAATGGTTTAAAGTACTTTAAAACAGACCTCAGGGCCTAGAAAAATTTCGACATGACCTCCCCTTAAGCAGGACATCCCGGAAAACTCAAGCAGCATTTTATATCAAAATATACTCCAACTAGAGTCATAAAAACAAAAACAAAAGTCAACAACCATAGCCGCACTGGCCAGGACTAAACAGAAATTAAAACTTACCACATACTCACCAGATCATAAGAATCATAGGGTCGACTCAGAACATCACAAAAACAACCAAATATCACTACAAATACACGGGGCATCTCCCCGGCAAATAAACTACAATACAAGACTGAAACAACTCAAGACATACATATAGACTAACTGGGAGACTCCACTAAACAGAATCAAGCAATCCAACCTCAATCCCGAGCTCCACTGGCGGAACCTCGGCCTGATCCTGCAAAACGACTCGGGAGATCTACCATGATGCCCAATAGCAACCACAGCAGCCCCCCATTAAACAACTGAGGTTAGGATTCTTGTATGAAACAGTTCAACAATAACAACAATAATCATAAATCATGCATAATCATATAATAAAATGTAATATGCAATGCATGAAATGCTCAACGAATAATCGAGATAACAGGAGCCAACAAACGGTACGATAACAACTGGAATAATGCTCGAGCAACAACACAGGGAGGGGAGCTACATCGTCATGCAGCTAAACCGCCCTGCCAAGTATGCGAGGTATGCCAAGCTATGCTGAATAACACCCCTGACTCGGCCTCCATACAGCTGATACGATATAACAGGATGGCACAACAGAACAACTAGATGACACAATCCCAGCGCTCACCTCAAAAGGTTGCACTAACCACGAGATTGTTCAATCATATCTACGGTCTCATGTGTATAGGCCTATCAGCCACACAATGATCCCGAGATACACAACAGTGCCCGATAACAACGGATATCAACAATAGGCTAACAAGAACGATAGGGCTTAACATGAATGTCATAACTGTATGCCCGATGCTAAATGCCAATAATATGTCATAATAATAAACATACATCAAAACGAGGGCATTTAACAATTTACAACAGTCAACAAGTCATAAACACGATCCATGTAACACAGAATGACAATTAAACATAATTTATGTTTTACCGTCATATGTTACCGAGCTGTAACATACTTATACCAATTGATAACGACAACAAGCTCAACTTTGATCTCCTCGGCCTAACAATAAGATGATATAACAAGTCGAGTAAATTTCCAATTCAATACCATATTTCCAAATTTCAGCTTGTACATATACTAAGTTTTAAGGTCAAAACTTAACCAAAACTTAACCAAAATATACTTATCATACATGGTTGACATCCTAACTTAAATACTCATATTTCATCAGAAGATGTCAACAAGAAATTCAATCATCTTGACATGGATAAACATCCACAGCCAGAATCTAGAAAAATGAATTCTGTTACAGTTTCAGATTCGGCACCTATGACCATAAAATTCATATCTAATTCATTTTTGATCCAAATCAATATCCGCTAATTGGAAATGAAAGATACTCAATTATCTAAGTTTCTCCAGTTGAAACCATCTTCAGAATCTCGGTAGATTATTTTCAGAAGTTTCAAGAACACACTGCTACTTCCGAATTCGCGGACAGAATATCATACACTGAGCAGTTCCAGAAAAAAAGCATAACTTGCTCAATTCCTAATGGAATTTAATGAATCTTATACCATTACAAAGACAACGCATAGCTCTACAACTTTTTTTTAATCAAAAACCCAGAATCCGAGTGCAAACATGCCATAAACCCGAATTACAGTAGGTATTGTACACAGCTCCAACACAGAATTCCATTTTGACACATTTTGGTAGAAAAATCATATCAAATCCGTTTCTTATCAAAATTCGATGATTCTAGCGGCTATAAATAAAAAAACCTAAAGCATTACAAAGTTTATTTAGGTCATTTCTACAAATTCAAACTACGAAAATCGCAGCAACACAAAACACTCACCCCAAAATCGGAAGAATTTGCGCAGAAACAGAGCACCCGAACAACAGCTTTGATCTACCCAAATCCTTGCTCAAACTTTGCAATTTCTGACTTGAATCGAAGCCTAGGATGTTAGAAAGACACCCTTTTAGACCGATCGATATTTAGACGCCGGACGGAGGAGATATCGCCACTTTCCCGTAGCTGCTCCAAGGGTTGCGAAAATTTGGGTTTGGGGAAGTTTCTTTCTTTTCTTTTACCTTTAATTCCTTCTCTCTCATCAAGGTAAGTGGTGTATATGTATATGTATATATTGTGTATTTGGTTACTAAAATAGTAACTCAAGCCCATCTATCCCTGTCTGAATTTATTTTGCTCTCGTGTGTTATTTAAACTCTATATGTATTTTATATCGTTAAATTCTCCGATATTCTAAAATACATATTTTTAACACACTTATTGAATTTATTTGGCATAAATAATTATTTTAATTGACAACTCAATAATTATTCTAATTATGCCAAAATTACCGGATAATTAATTACAGGGCCTTACACTATCTACAATCATCAATCAGTTGCGATACATTTCTCGAGCATTTTTAAGTTATAAATCGCATACTTAAGCTCTTATTTCTTTATATTTATTTGTAGCATTCAGGCTTATAAGGTCCAAAATGCGATAACGTAATTCAACTGCATGTAAATCTAGGAAAAAATAAAAAATGCCTAATTAAATTATTTGAATTGCATTTGTTAAATGTGGTAGGCATGTTTTCATGTTTAAAGTAGGGTTTTCTATTAGAATGCATAAAACTGTGTTTTCAAGGGTTATTCGAGACGCGACCGAAGAATGGAGATCGGAGATTGTAAAGGGAAAATATTTTTATTAAATGATTATTTTTAATTATTTAATATATGACATATTAAATATGAAAATTTTGAAAATGTGTCTTTTGAGATGTTTTTACATACTGAGTCGTATTTTAAACTGGTAATCGATTTTTGACAAAAACAAGGACTTTTTGGAGAATCGGTTAATATTTTCAAAAACTTTCCTAAACAAAATATATTCTTACATTATAATGGATTTAATGGACCTATTATACTAAGGTTATTGAGCCCGGCTTTTTACCCAATTATTTATATCAAAAGATTGAGTTTCTAAGCCTAAAACTCTTCATAACTCACGCCTCAAGCAATTAGAAACCTAGGGTTTCTCTCCCTACCACTAACACACGGACACACCCACGTTTTTGCTTCGTGACATCAGTTTTTGAAGGAAGAAAACGCAGCAAGGATTCTGCGTCTCTCCGGCAACGTCCTTTCGCGTCTAGAATTGAATCTTCTTGTGTGAATCACGCAAAGGCACACTTTATTCCTTCTTTTCTCATCGTTCATATCATATTATGTGTGAATATACATGTTTGCATGAAAAATATGATACCCTCTTATTTATTTTCATTTTTATGAAAAACACATGGAAAACCTTGATTTTCTTGCATGAAATTCATGATTATCATACGCACAAAGAAGCTGTCAGGTTAGGCTATTAAAGGGGTTGATTTTCAAAGGGTTTAGGGACCCTTAGATGCATAGTACGAGGTTGGAAAGGAAAGGGCAAGGGCTGGTGCGAAACCTAGGGTTTTCATGGGTTAGGACTTCAGCTTCTTTGATTATTGAATGGTACGGGTCTTGTGCGGTGTTGGGCTGCAACCAGGTGACCTAAGAGGGCTATGTGGTGGTCCTAGAGGGGGCAGAGCTGTGCTTGGCTCATTTGTAGGGGCTGGAGTCGCGCACCTTGATCGCACAGCTAGGGAGTGTGCGGGTTGAGGGCTTCTAGTGCATGGCAGGTAGGGCTGGTCCAAATGGGTCCTAAGGGGTTCAGTCTTGGTCCTAGGAGGGTTGGTTATAATCTGTACTTGTTGGTTAAGGATTAGGATCGAAGAACTTGTACTTGGTTAGGGCTAGGGTTTGGATGGAAAAGTGCAGAAATTTACAGAAGGTGTCTAGGCGATTTTGAGGGTTCAATTGGCTTGAATTAGGTTGAAAAGGTGTTGGTTAGGTGTTAATAAGCTATGGTGAAAGTTTGGTTAAGATTCAGGTTGGTTCGGGTTAAAATCGAGACTTCGGTTCAAGTTTTAAAAAAAATTACAAATTTAGTTAAGGGACTATGTTTACAACTAAGAAATTTTTATAGGTGTGTTTTAAGGTTTTAGGGTAAGTTTGAATGGATTCGGGTCGAAGTTTTGAGGTCCAGGGTAAAATGGGAAAACTAGGGTTTCAGGGGCAAAACAGTCATTTTACAACTGAAAAATGTTAGGAGTCTTGGCAGTGTCTTGAATGCTGTAATAAGTTTTAAAATGTTAATTTTGAAATAATATGGAATTTTATGATGAAAAATGATAAATGTTAAAAGACGTGTTGCATGTTTGGTTTAAAAGAAAACGATATCTATGCATGTATTCTTATAAAGTGATGGAAATGTTGAAAATGTTTTGAATGAAGTGACTTAATGTGACGATAAGAAAATGGGGATTCGTGAGGGACTAAGCCCCAGTGGAACCCATTCAGAGGACGAAGGCCCGTGGGAACCCATAACCGAATTTCCATAGACCAAGGCCCAGCAACGGGAAAGTGGTTGCTGGTGTCCCCATTAACTATAGGCCAAGGCACAGAACGAAAAAGTGGTTACTGTTGCCCAGTCGCATGGTACTATGGTTACAGCTGAGATTAATCAATCGACCGAAAGATGAAAAGATGGTTTGTTGAAATCTTAATTTTGGAGTTTGACAAATTAAGCGTGAAAAGAATGAACAAATGATCGAGATAACTGATCAAGAAAACTGAATGTAACTAAACTGAAGACTCGTAAACTGATAGTTTCCAGAACTGAAGATTAATGCGCATATAATCAAAGGCAACTGAAATAAGAAAAACTAACTGAACTGTGTAGTCAACTGGACAATCAGTTAAGACTGATCAATTACACAACAACCAGTTAATCCTATCAACTATAAAGAGTCAACTGATAAATCAGCTTGACATGTCTCAGTTATGGAATGTAGCTATCAAGCAACAATTCATACATAAAAAGACTGCAACTTTTAGAGAGAACGCCGCATTTTAGAAAAGATACAGTGTACGATTGTCAGAAGAATGTTGACGTGCCCAACGGATATAAAGTTTCAAAATGCATTCAATGTTACCGTTAGAAGCAAAGCCTATAAATGGATGAGAAGAAGTTACGAATTACCCAGTTATCAAGAACTCTACGCATATTAATTCTCAGTTAAGCTTTAAGTAAAAGCTCTCAAAAGCTCACGCTTATCATACATAGCCATAGCTTTCAGGCTATAATTTTCGAGTTTAAGCACAAACATTCATTATTGCCATATTCAATCTTGTATAGATCAGTTGTACTTAGAAATACACATCTGTTGAGTAATGAAAAATCCAAAATTTCAGGGGCCAAAAACGCCATTTCGAAAGTCTTGGGGACTCAAATGAAAATTTCGAAAGAATTGAAGAGTTAAAATGTAATTTTTCAAGAAATAATAGGGTCCATGTTGCGTGGTTTCTTGATTGCTCGCAAGTGCACGACGTCAAGTTATAGTAAAATGAAGTTTTGAGTACGAGTGTCGATCCCACGAAGAGTGTATATAAAAACGTATATCAGTGTTTGTAATTAAAATAGTCTCGACTTTATCTAGAAAAATCAGTAAAAAGGTTGGTTTACTTGGAATTAATAAATCACAAAATTATTAACTAATCACCGAATTTAGGAAAATATCAAGGAGATAAAATATCTAGAGAAATGATTTCACTAAGTTTCTACGATAATTATTTTCAGTTCAATTTATATTCACGAATTTCAATCATTTAATAGCCAAGAACACTTGTTTTATTCCCCATTTCCCAAGTAACGAATAAACTGTATCAATCAAACTTCGATTCAATTATTCCTAATAAAATCTAAGTTTAATTGATAAATGCCAACAATGCTCTTACCTAAGCCTCGCTAAAGTTATACGCCTTCTGAACGCTATGAACATTCAACGATGTGTTTCTAGTGATCTATAATCCTAATCCATCTCCCGAGTTATAGAATTAATCAGATAACATACAATTTATGGCCAGTAGAATGCAGTAGAATAAACACAAAGAACCACAATTAAATGAGAAGGAATTCAATCATATAAAAACCGAGTCAAATTATCGTATCCACAAAGCTACATCATCCTCTAGAATAGAAAATTAGTTCATGATGAAATATAAATAAAAACAACGCATGTTCAAAGTTTTAGACATCGAAATACGAGAAGATATAAATACGAAAGAACAGATAACAAATCCGAAGTGTCGTCTCTGACCCCAGATTCGTCGTTCTTCGTCTTTGTAATCGATCTTCGCGCTCTGGATCTTCGTCTCGTGTTAGCCCTTGCTCTCCTTTCTGTATTTTCTACAAAAATCGCCGCCTTTCTTTGAACCCTTGCTTTCTTTTTTTATTTCCCCCGTCGGGCCGTGAGTCGAAGCCCAATTAATCTTTGTTTCGCCGCTATTAGCGCCACGGCGCTGAATAAGTGGCACCTAGGCGCCCGTCAATTTTGAATGTTAGCGCCGCGGCGCTTGTTCCTTAGCGCCTAAGCACTTGTCTCTCGGCCTTGAGGCACCGCGGCGCTATGTGGGCAGCGCCTAGGCGCTTATTCTTCGGCAATGTTGCGCTACGGCGCTTATTGGGTAGCGCCTAGGTGCTCGTCTTTTGCACAAATGAGTGTTGTGGCTCTTGTTTTGGCGCTGCGGCTCTCTCAAAAACATCTCTGTTTGTTCTAAACCATCCCAATGTTGTATATCCCCTACACTACACAAAAAAACAAACATCAAGCATAAATCTGTTCGAAACCAGCATAGATCAAATGGATTAACATATAAATTAAGTGCAATTCTTGCACTTATCAAACCCCCCAAACTTGAACTTTTGCTAGTCCCGAGCAAAATAAAAGTAAAAATAGGAATGCAGACTCAAGCAAGAAACTAATGCTAACAGCTATAGTCATGGAGATGCAAGAAGTGACAGTGGTCTCAGATTTATTTATTTTCATATGATTCGTATTTACTCGAGAGTCACGTGCGTGTGTGATATGTCAATGTTTATTTACCTCATCGAATGCGCAAATAGATTCACAATGCCTAATCGCCTCATAAACTTAAGAAGTCCTCAGCTCAGTGCAACTCACACTTCATTAACATACACATTTACTTACACATATCACAAAAGACTTTATTGGTGATTATTTGGCTCAAAAGATATTCAACACAATTATACCAAAGATGAAGTCACACAATGAGATGCTTGCATGCAAGTTATTAAAGTCGATACACGTTAACCATGTTTATCATGTATCCATAAGCTTGATTTGAAATGTGACAAGGTTAATAGGTCTTGTAGGCTTGTAACGTTAGGCTACAGCTCATGGCTACAAGAAAGGTATGTAGATCAAAATTTGAGAGAAATATTTGAACTTCATCAATTTCACTCATTTTCATTCTCTTTTCATTCACCATCCACTTATTATTTTCTTCTCATTCGTATCCTTCATTTCCCATATATGTTCTTTTTCACCACTTTTGATTCACACACATTTTTTTTAATTTTTTTTTTGCATATTTACTTTTTTCTCTTTCTTCTCAAGGAGCACTTGAATCATTACACTACCAATGAACTTATTTCTCTCATAATTGGGTAGGATTGTAAGTGTATAAGCTTCATTAGGCAGTTGTTGTGGGATGTAGAATAGATACAAGTGTGGGATATTGTGTGTCATTGACACACACCACTTGATTCTTTAGTAGGCTCAAAATGGGACACTAGGGATACTTCTTTTTCGTTTGGTAGGCTCAAAACGGCTCCAAAGATCGCCTAAATCATTCCTATGTCACATATTATCCGTATTTTGCCTCGAAAAGTGTTCAAACAAGTTCTAGATTTCCATCAATTCATCAGTCAACTCATACAAACCAATCACATGCAATTTTCAATTAAAATGATATATGAGATAAATGCACAAAGAAAGGTCAAACATCTCAATCTACTCGAGGCTCAATGGGCTAACAATTGATAATGAATAAAGAAAGACGGCCCAAAGATATTGAGGAAAATTGCCTAGATCATCTCTGTGTTCGCAAGAGTGTCAGTC
The DNA here is from genome assembly GCF_012295235.1 of Primulina huaijiensis. Taxonomy (NCBI): domain Eukaryota; kingdom Viridiplantae; phylum Streptophyta; class Magnoliopsida; order Lamiales; family Gesneriaceae; genus Primulina; species Primulina huaijiensis. The sequence continues at coordinate 4,571,114 of NC_133314.1, forward strand.
AATGTTGTGCGAGAATTACTAAAAATCAGACTTCTCTCGTATAATTAGCATCACAGGCACGCATATTGTCTCTAAATACCGATAATATCAACAAACATGACAGTGCAATAAAATGTGACTCCCAAGTAATCACGAATACATTCATGCTTCAGACTCACAATTTTATTTTCATCATCAACCTCACGATAGCTTATCCATGACTAGTCCTAACAATTCTAACATGCAATAAACAAATTTTTTTTTAACGACATTAAAGCAAAGCGCAGGAGATAACTAATCATGCAGATCCTAAAATAAAAACTGAAAATAAAACACTGAAACTGAGAAGTAAAGCAGAGTAAACGACAGTAAGTAAACGACAGTAAACTAACCCCCCCCCCCCAAACTTAAGTACGTGCATTGTCCCTAATGTATAGTAATAGAGCAAGAAAAAAAGGGGGACACGTACCTCATACAACGCGCTTCAGGAATTGCTGTCATCGCCTGACAGCTCAGTCTCCTCGTCATCATAATACTCCTCATCATCCTCGATAGGTTTATGTGAAAATGCCGGTGGCTGGGGAAATACGGCTGCAGGGTATTGCTGTGCAAGCACCTGATTAAAATCGTGCACGTAGTCCATGTGCTCTCGTGTCATCCGCCACTGTCGCCTCATAAGACGCTCGATGTCATCGAGACGCTCGTGCGCGATTTGTCCCCTCCCTGCACGTGCCTGAGGGACGGGAGGTGGCTGCGCTCCACTCCCTGAAGCCTCTCTCGGAGCACTCGTAATCTATCTTTGTCTCCGATCCCGCGGGAGTCTAGCAACCAGTAAGATGTCGCCTTTTGTATGCAATACAGCCTCGCTATCATCCCATATAACCCCTGCTAACCGACATAGATCCGTAATGGTAGAGAAGTGTGGCATACTCACAGTAGAAGTGCCCCGAGAAGCCTGCAACATCAAAGTCATAATCACGCGGCCCGCATCAACTGTTCTGCCGGTTATGATACAATAAACAACGGCTTCCCTCGCTTTTGTCATATCATATACGTGACCAAATGGCATCAATCGTGAGGCTACGAAGTGATACCAGTTGTATGCCTCTCGCAGGGAATGTGACTGGAGCTCATGGATTGTTCGATTTCCAAACCGTGCCCGGCTCACATAGTGTGGTAATGATCGTCTCATAAGGGTAGGCCTCTCGCATGAACAGTGTGTACCCATCTGTTTCGTAGTCTGGCATCGAATACAGCGAATTAATTGTTGTGCTATCGAAGGCAACCATGCGCCCCGAACCTTCACGTGATAATTTTCGTGTTTGACCTTTAGATTAGCATAGAATTCTTGCACAATGGAAATCACAGCGTCTGCCGGCGGTTGCAAAAAATCATCCCAATGAATATTTCTAGCAACAATCAATGTCGTGCAATCCGGGATGCTCTGATCCATCCCTCTTTCCCCCTGCATGCTTTTATCCTATAATTTAGAATAGTTTTCGGCAGCAACGGCATTCCAGAATCGTTGTCTATCAAAAGTAGCTGTAGACGACTCGCCCTCCCTTCGATTCAATCTGCTTGGTCTTCTTCCTCGGCGGCATATTTCAATTCAATATCAACTCACTTAACAACACTATTCAACAATTCAACACCCCAATATCAACAAAAACAATCAATTAACGATTCCTTCCAACAAGCAGGTCTCCGAATCCAACAAATCCCAACAACAACTCACTGAGCCAATTGAACGAACATTTTGCGTACGTATTTCAAAACTTAAATCCTTAGGAATTCAAGCATTAAAATCAGACTCACGACACCAAAGATTGTTACCTTATGATCGGTTGACCCCAAGATATGCTTAACTCCGTCCGGGTGTCGGCTTGGTGAAGAAGTCTCTCGGAGATCGTTGAGCCAAAGAGGTACGATGAGTGAGGAATTTTTGGATGGATTTGGGTTAGGATAGTTTATGTTATGTAATGTGGTGTTTTGGAGGGGAATATGTGGAGTTTTATGGTGGGAGTCGGTTTTGGTGGAGGAGGAGAGGAGAGCCACGATGTTTTGTTTAGATTACTGACAGAAACTCTCGGATCCCTTTTTTTTTATTTCCATATACGCGAACTAGGGCCGCGGCGCTGAGTGTTTAGCGCCTAGGCGCTTACTTCTCGGCCTCATCAGCGCCGCGGCGCTGAATGTCTAGCATTGTGGTGCTAAGTCTTCGAATGTGTTGGTGCTGCGGCGCAGGTTATGTAGCGCCTAGGCGCTTGGCGCACGCATAAAGTGGCGCTGCGGCACTGCTCCTTCCGAGATTAGGCATATTTTTTAGCCCTTTTTGCACACTTCGTGTCAACTTGTACCTGCATAATAAACATAAATCAGTGTCTAATCTTCACATGCCAAATTAAATACAAAGAAAACGTAAAAACAAGAATACTACTGAAAATATAATAAAATAAAATCAAATAAAGAAAATGAAAGCAATAACAGATACCGGTTGGGTTGCTTCCCAACAAGTGCTTGGTTTAACGTCGTCAGCCCGACTGTCACCAGTCTGTTCAGTTTGGTTCGATCAACTTGACACTGTCGATATTTCTTACTTCGGTCCCATAGTAAGGCTTAACCCGCTGTCAATTCACCTCGAAGGTTCTTCCATCACTACAATTTAGCTCGATAGCCCCATGAGGATACACTGTTTCCACAACAAATGGCCCTGACCAACGCGACTTCAGCTTACCAGGAAACAACTTCAGACGAGAATTGAATAATAGTACTTGTTGTCTAGGTTTGAGCTCCCTTCGAACAATGATTTTGTCATACCACTTCTTAGTTTGCTCTTTGTAGATCTTGGCATTCTCATATGCGTCATTTCGGAATTCATCCATCTCACTCAATTGCAGTTTTCTAACATCTCCCGAAGCTTGCAAATCAAAATTTAATTTCTTTACAGCCCAAAATGCTCTATGCTCCAACTCCAACGGCAAATGACATGCTTTACCAAAGACCAGCCTATAGGGAAACATCCCAATAGGTGTCTTGAACGCAGTCCGATAGGTCCATAACGCATCATCTAACTTAATGGCCCAATCCTTCCGATTTGTGTTGACAGTCTTCTCCAGTATTTGTTTAATCTCCCGGTTGGATATTTCAGCTTGTCCATTTGATTGAGGATGATATGCAAGTGCCACCTTGTGCTTCACACTGTATTTAGCCGAAAGTGAGTTGAAAATTCTATTGCTAAAATGCGTACCTTCGTCACTTATGATGGCTCTCGGTGTTCCAAATCTAGTGAAGATGTTCTTATGCACGGATTTAACAACAACACGAGCGTCATTAGTATCGGTGTCGATTGCTTCCACCCATTTCGAAACATAATCCACAGCTAATAAAATATAAGAATTACCAAAAGAAGGGGGAAAGGGCACCATGAAATCTATGCCCCAAACGTCAAAAAGTTCCACCTCCAAAACATTTGTCAGTGGTAATTCGTGACGCCTAGAGATGTTTCCTTACCTCGTCAATTTGTTTTCGAGCGTAATTTACGCAAAGGCACGCCTTAACTTCCTTTCAAATATCTTTCACACCATATTATGTATATTTGTTTAACTTTGCATGAAAAATATGTTGCACAAGTTGTATTTTCGTTTTATTGATCATACATGCATATAACTTGTGTTTTGTTTATTTAAAACTCTTACTAATGATGCATAAAGGGGTTGCATTGGTAGGGTTGTAACGCCCGAAAAATCAATCTACGTAAACCGCATGCATAAAAATTATTTGAATTGCTTAATTGTTTTATTGATTTTAAATTCTTACTTGATGAATATTATATGATTAAAGGTATAATTGCATGATTAAGTGATTATATAGCATTATTTCATGAAATTGAAGGATTTTACCCGGATATTCGATAATAGGCTGGGGAAATGAGACCGGGGACGACCAAGACAAAAATAAATATTTTTCACTAATTATATTCAAAACTTCTTAATATGATTAAACAAATGATTAAATTTTTCTAAAAATGTTATAATTCAAATTATTTTACGAGACGAGCTCGATTTTACCCGGGAAGCCGGTTTGGGCAAATGAAAAATTTTTAAAAGATCAAAAATATTATTTTTGGAAACTAATTTTTATAAACTTTTATGTTTCAATTAAAGAAGAGTTATTGGACCCAATTTAACTAAATTGAGTAAGACCAAATGCTCCTATACTTGGAATAGCAAAACCTAAGCCCATTAACATACAAATTAAAATTTATAAATTGAAAACCTAGGCTTCTAAACACACATAGCAGCCAAAAAATACACACCGACACACACACAAAATTCGAAATATAGGAGAGGAAGAAAAGCTAGGGTTCTTCGTCGTCCGGTCGTCCATCTTCGCACCCTCGTCAACGATTGAATATTCGAACGTTTTAAACGCAAAAGCACGTTTCTAAATCCTTTTGACGCATCATTCAATCCATATTATGCTTGTTTTAATTGTTTATGCATGAAAAATATAGGTTTTCGATTACTTTTACGATAGAATGTTTATTTTCAATTATATAACGATTTTACGCTTGCTTCTTTAACGTTATGATTTCTAATGGTTAGGCTGCCAACTTGGGATGATTATGGGTAAAAGATGAACGATCTAGGATGGAAACGAAGGTAGGAAGTCGAGTCATGGCAAGGAGAGTGCACACCTAGGGTTTCCTTGGCCACTCGAGAGTTTGAAGGCTTGGCTTAGGGTGGTGCGTCGTGTGGCTCGGCCGGGGCTAGGCTAGGTAGACGTGCTGGACGTGGTCAAGGGTTGGGAAGAGTCCTAGCAGGGCTAGGGCTTGAGATCAGTGGCTGGATAAGAGTCCTTGTGAAGTAGGACTCTCCCATGCACACACAAGGGTGGCTGCGGCTAGGGTGGTTCGCGGCTAGGGCAGGGCGACTCAGGGTTGGTCCAGTAGGGTCTAGGAAGGATGGTCAGGGGTCAGGCCAAGGGCTGGTGCAAGGTGGCTTGCTGGTGGCTAGACCGCAACAGTAGAGAACTCGCGCGACTGCTCTTGTTCTGATGCAGCGGCTCGTAGCATGGTTTAGGGGATTGGGATGGGTTCGGTTGGGTCTGAGCATGGTCCAGGGTCGGTGAGGGTCAGGTGTGGTTGGTGGTTGATGAGATAAAATAGTCCTAATAGGACTAGAATTCTAGCAAGGATAGGAAGAGGGCCGCAGGTGTATGGCTGGTGCAGGGGACTTTGGCGTGGGCTGGGGGGCTCGGTGCTGGTCCAGCGAGGTTCAGTAGGGTCCCTAGGTGGGTTGGCTATGGTTTGGTTTGAGGTGGCTCAGGCGTGGCTCGATGGTTTCGTAAGATAGCTCGATGGTTTTGGTTAAGGGTCAATAACTCGAAATTAATGAACAAGGCTCGACCATGGGTCCACGGTGGGTGGATCATGGCTCACAAGGGTTGTTTAGGAAATAAAAAGTCCATGTTTAAATTTTGGGATCAAAATATTCGAATTTGAATTAAATCGGGATTAAAACGTCTTACGAATAATTAATTAGGGAATTAAATTGAAAGTCTCGAATTTAAGCTAAATAAAATTAATAAAAATTAAATTTAAGCTTAAATAATTATTTGGGATAAGCCCATATCATTAAAAGCAAGAAAAAGTCAAAATCGAGAAATATTACGTCTAGAGGCAAAACGATCATTTTACACTTAGGTAATAAAAAAAAGTTGGCACGTCCTGAAAGGATCATAACACATGCTAAATGATTTATTATGATGAATTTGACGAAAATATGATATTTTATGATTTATGGTAAAGCTGTGCAATTTTTACTGTTAAAATACTATTTTTGGAAAGTCATGATATTTTATGCTTTAAAATAAAAGTAAAAATATTTTGAGGGATGTGAATTGACTGTGACAAATGATAGAAGATATGTGGGGGATCTGTTTTAAGAAGAAACGGTGAACTTACAATTTTACGGGAATGTCGTGAGGGAGAAGACCCCAGAGGGAGCCTGTTTACGGGAAAAAGTCCGAGAGAAAGCCCGACGATCGTATTTCCATGGCGGTGCCTAGTGCCCGTCTCCATGGGCCATGTGGAGCTGAATACTGATCAGTCGATCAGAGGATAAAATGCTAGTCACTTTCGAGGATCAAACATCACCCAAAATGATAAAAAATTGAAAGCTTTACGATTATATGATTTTACGAGATATGATTTATTTATGCTTAAAAGTTATTATAAATAAAAGTATGGTTTAATGTATATGCTTGTATATGTATTATTTGTTAATCATGTTTAGAACGTGCTGAGTCATTAGACTCACTAGGTTTGAATGTTGCAGGAGTTGATGATATTGAGGGAGGCGCTGACGCTTGAGTGGATCGAGTGCGGCAGTACACTCCCGAGGGACATTTATTTTCCACATTAGCTTGATAGACAAAAGATTCAAAAGAGTATTGTTAAAAAATTTAGTAAGGATTTTTATGCTTTATTTTGATGTTAGTTGATTTTTTTAAAAAAAATTAGTAGTGGACGTTTTCAGGGTAACATGGAAGGATGTTTTTCCAACACAATAAGGGTCCCTAGGTGCCAAACCAAAAGCTGCACACGCATAGGAGAGGGCTTGAACAAAAAATTGCATGTATAGTTCACAAGGGTTCGGTTAAGGGGTTGTACACTGAAGGGCTTGGCCAAGGTGGGTTGGGGCTCGGTGAGGTCATGGTTAAGGGGCTGGAAGGGTCCTAGCCATGGATGGTCGCTAGGGAAGAGCCCATGATCGCATGGACTCTTCCCATGCGAAGAAGGTGTGGCCACGAGGGGCGGCTTCATGGAGGGTCTAGGCTTGGGCAGAGTGATCTAGGCTAAGTCTCACGGTGGTCCAGGGTCAGTCCAGAGGGTTCGGGCTCGGGAGATGGCTTGGGCGAGGAGTCCTAGTCAAGGGAAAAGATTCCTAGGCTCTTAGGGAACTCGTGCGGCTCTTGTTGCTGACAGGAGGCTACTACATGGGTTAGGTTGAGTCCAGAGAGTCCAGTAGGGTCCATGGAGGTCTGGTCAGGGGTTGGCTCAAGGTGGCTCGGGCAGGGCTCGATGAAACCGAGAGTTGGCTCGAGGGGTTCAAGTAATGGTTCGATTTTTAGAGTTAAAAGGCTAGAGCGTTGAGCCGTCGTCCACGGGGGTCGAATCATAGTTCACGAGGGTGTTTAGGTATAAAAAATTTATGTTTAAAATTTGTGAAGAAAATATTAAAGTTTGATTTAATTCGGGATTAAAACACTCTAATTAATAATTATGAAATTAAATCGAAAGCCATGAATTTAAGCTAAATAAAAATATAAGAAATTTAATTTAAGTTTAAATAATTATTTCGGATGGTCTAGTGTCAATGAAGGTAAGAAAAAGTCAAAATCGAGAAATTTTATGTCTAGAGGTAAAACGATCATTTTACACCTGAAAAATAGTAAACGTCCTGGCAGTGCCATGAATGCTGTAAAATATGTTAATATGTTTATTTTAAATGTTTACGGAATTTTATGATGAAACGTTAATGCTAAAAGATATGTTGCATGCTTGGTTTAAAAGAAAATTGATTTTTATATGCATGAATTTTTATTAATGATGAAAATACGAAAAATTGAAGGAGGTGAAGTAATTGTGATTAATACGATGATACGATGATTATGATGATATGTAAGGCCAAGGCTCAGTTGACGGGTGAGAGTGTCGCTGATGTCCCCGCCGCCCAGTACTGTGGTTACACATAGATGGATCCATCGACCTTCAGCTGATACGAAAATCATAATTAACGATCTGAATTTAATAAAAGAAAAAAGTATATGTATATGATGAAAATGATAATGGTTATGATGAAAGGGAAAATGTTTATGTTTATACATGTTCATGAAAAGTTACGTTAAGTAAAAGTATTTTCACTGTGTCATGTGATTGTATATGTACTACTTGCTATCATGGTTATGGTTTGCTGAGTCAATAGACTCACTAGGTGTTGATCGATGCAGATGAGCATGATATTGATGTTGTTGAGGGACTTGATAATTGATCTTGCTGGACTGAAGGTGCACATAACCCGAGGATCAGCGCTAGTTTTCCGCAAAATTTGATTAAGTTTATGATTTAAGTTTACGTTAAAGATTTTTACGACTTATGATGAGTTTGAGTGGTTTGAGAGGATGTTAGAGTTAAGTTTATTTTCGAAATATTGTTAGTTTAGGTTGTTGACGATTTACGATGTTACGTTTTGAATTGAGTTCTTTGAATTTTCAAATAATAGTTAGTTGTTTTATTTCTAAAATGGCTCAAAGTTATTTTAAAAATATATATATGTAGAGATGGGTTCAGCCGAAACATTAGATGAGAAAAAAATTTTCTAGTACTTTTTAAGAAAAAGAGTATTGGACGTTTCAGCCACATTCATGATGACGATGAGCACGATGACCAAATCCTTTTATTCCCTCTATTTGGCGAAATGTATATTTATAAATTGTTGTGCAAATATGTTTTTGTTATGTGCATTGTAAATATATTGTCAAATTTATTTTCATATAGGTGGAACCGTTATTTTATGTGAACTCGTACTACTACCCACTCAGTGCGAGTGGTTCGTGACTTGTCGGATAAGATGGAACCCAACTAGGTATTTATTAAAAAATTAAATATAATTGCAAGTTATGTATGTTTAGAATTTTGCATCTTAGTTGTTTTTTTCCATTAATTGTTGCTTAAATGGGTGTTGTATTCTAATGAATTTGACAAATAAAATTGGCATTTGGTGTGCCCACTTATATGTCTCAACATAGTCGAGATGCATAGCCCAGACCGAGTTCTGCGGCAATTTGGTCAGTTGCAGCACATTCCAAGGCCAATGTTTGATGGGGATGAATTTCATGAATGCACCCGACAAGGATGACGATACTATAATTGGGCTGAACATCATAAAAAAGCATTGACGCGTGAGATGATCGTGTCAATTTGATTGTTGAGGGTGAGCCTGCAATCGAAAATATGAGCATAACACGTGAGTATGAAATGTGGTATGATAAAATAACTCATTGTTTGATTACCTCCATCGATCCAAAAGCATAATATGGATATAGGACATCCTGATGATGCAAATTTTAGATGTGTTATGGTAAGTTTATTATAACATACTATTTTTTATAAGTTTAAATTACAATATTTTAAATGTTTACTCATTTAATGATGATTATTTGAATTATTTTTCAGAGGAACGATGCAGAAGTTTTGACGAGTTGGTTTCATGGACTTTCGTTGCAAGATCATCCTCATGAGACATTGGAGTCTGGTATTACAAAAACTATACAAATTGTCGAGAGGCTTTATGTAATGCTTGATAGAACATCTGAGTTGCATCGATTTCAAGAGATGCATCATCCTCATCGTAATCAAGAACCACCTCACTCGCATCATTTTGAAGAGTCGCCTCAGCCACACTGGGAGTTTGCTAACGAGGCTGGAACTTCTCACACTACAGATTACCATGTGTCATCACAACCGGTTTACATGGACGAGGATCATGGTTTCCAAACTTCGAATGAGCCGTATATTCCTTTTTTCACGGATATGCTTACATGTGGATATGGATGGAACACGGATAGGATGAAGAAAAATTATAACATATAACCTATTCCCTTACCAAAATATTCGGAGATATGGGGCATGAGAACCTCAAACAACCAACTTAGAGGCAATGCGAATGATGAGATTCGGATGAAGAAAATGTGAATTAAGAAGACACGGAAGAGGAATAAAAAAATATGAGCGACAAAGATTCAGGGGAAGAAAATATGAACAAAGAAAATGTGAATGATGAAGTTCCGGGTGATTGTGGTATAATGAGGCACAAAGGAAAAAGAGTAAAACGCTGGCCTAAATGTGGAACTAGAGGATGTTTGTAGTTAATTTTAGCTGTCTAAATTTTATTGTTATTTTGTGCTAATTTTATGTAATTTCATTCGACTTTTATTTGTATTAGTTGCATGCTTCCAATATTAAATTATGTTATATTGTTTTTTATTTTAATTGTATGCTGTCAATATTAAAATGGTCGTTTTACTATGATTCCAAAACTAAATTATACGATAATATATTTTAAATATAAAATGTTCAATTAATAGACATAATACAAAAGTAATAAAAAAAACAAAGTTGTTTATCTTGATGCAAACACTAAACACAATACGAAAAAACATGGAACACAAAATACAATAGTTTAAAACAGAGTTTCAAATTAAATTACATCGTGCATCTAGAAAATAAAATTATCATTATGATTGAGTGATACTGAATTATGGCACAGTCCTGCAAAATACAAAAAAACTATGAAACACAAATAATTATATATTAGTTATGTATGTATGTAAGATATCATGGTCATTGTTAAAATTGATTTGTAAAAGGTGAAAATGAAGTCATTGATTGCACTGAGATTTTTTTTTTCTAGTGTTAAAGTTAACTACTATCAAGACAACGCCTAGATTGGTGGCAAAAGAAGATTTACATTTGGTGCAGTTAGATGTAAATACGGTGTTTCGTCATGGTGAGCTAGATGAAGAAATGAAGCAGTTACAAAGATTTGAAGTATGGGAGAAAAGGGAAATAATATGCAAACTTTAAAAGAGCTTGTACGGTCTCAAACAAGTTCCAAGACAGTGATACATGAAGTTTTATGTATTCATGAGTAATAATGGTCCTAAGGTGTCAGACTGATTTAATCAAACGTGAAGGACCCAAGATCACCTTTGGATGCTAAGGGTAAAACAGATGATAAGGGTAAGATTACACTTGGAAATGTAATCATCAATTATATGTTACTAGTTGAAAATATGTCTTATAATTTCATTAATATCATTCAACTATGCAATAATGGCTATTTAGTTGAATTTCAGAACAAGAAACTAGCCAAACCGAATAACATTTGGAATAAGTCATCAGTAAGTCTTGAAAAAATGCAAGAGCTACAGAAGCACTCAAAGACAAAACTGGTCTCGACTTCAGCAATAATGATAGCAATCCTACTTACTGTAGTGCTCAATCGAAAGTGAACATGTGCAAAGAGAAAAACATTTGTTTTGTAAAGTCCAATATGATATATGAACATCAAAATCTAACTGATCAAGTTGAGAAACATGTCGAACTGATAAAAAAGACAAAAATGTTGGTACTTGGTGTATATCAGATATTATATTTGTCAAGCCCAACTAGTCTGATCACAGATTCAGTCAGTCAAGACACAACTCAAGAATGGCTCAACCCTATTGGTACTACAACTGCAAGCTTGTTCAAAAAAGATACATACAGACCAATAATGAAGAAAAGCTAAACAACATTTCGTTTCCAACAATTGCACAACATTACACACACACCAATCACTGCACAATCATGTTTCCGAGGCCAGTCTTTCTAAATAATCCAAGTGTGTGTTCCTAAGGGACTAATCCTGTTTGGATCCAAATAGGATTGGATATCAATAGATTCCATTTATGAATTAATAGAAGCTCTTCGGAAGTTGAAAGTGAACGGATGAATCCGTACCTTCTTCTAGTCTTGAATGGGGTGTTTATAGGGCAAAAAACAATGATGACCTGGAAGCCCGAGCTCTGATTATTTGTAATTGACTCAACGTCCGCTAAAATTTCGCATTAATTACCACCATTCCCCTTTGATTTTAGTCTTAACCCTATGTCATAGGGGCAGGGGCTTATTGTCATTCCATATTGTATAGACTTAACTAAATCCCTTATTTTATAGATAAAATTTGACAATTTGATCAATGACCTCAATCTGGTAGCTATCTTGTTCATGAACTCCATCAACTCGGTCTCGACCCCTATGCTATAGGCAAGGGTAGATCTAATGTGTGGGCAAAGTTGGGCTTTTTTCTAGTAGAATTTTGGGCCAACATTTTTTAATAGTTAATCTTATAATTTTTAAAGGATTGTGTGTCGAGGCGGCACTTCAGCAATGTTACTATGTTACAGATATGTAAAAGATCGAGGATTGAAAATTGGAGGGTAGAATCAGCCAACGATCTTCAAGCCTCTCTTTGGCATAGGCAGATCAAGAACAATAAGGAAATAGCATCTTTCTGATTCTCTGATGTATTGAACTTCTCCATTCATAAGCTTCAATATTCTCCGGCAGATGCTCAGTCCTAGCCCTTCTTGGGTCACCCATCGGCTGCTGAACATGTCTTGGACAAGTTCGGGTGGAAGTCCTTCACCTGGGCATACGATCCTTCACAGAAAGATTTATCTCATAAGCCAAGAAAATTCAAAATTGATGCTGCTCTTAAAAAATGTTGGATTATAAGCTCAAGATTATGCACAAACAAAAGACTAGCCTCATAGGTTAGAGATCTTATTTGCTTGTGGAACTGACGTGGGATCACAATATTGGCCACCCCTCCCGAGGAGCGGAAGCCACGGTGACCAATTATGGACGACTTTCATTCACATACTAATATTTGGGGTAACCATTTTAATCCAGTCCGTGATTTGAAAACGAGCCACATTATAGCCCCTTCCCAGAGCAGACTAGCATTAGGGGTAGGAGAACCCCTCAAATTCATTAGCTATTCCATTATTGCTTGGATAGTCATGTGAAATTACATCAGATTGGCAGTTTAGTAATACTAGTATTGCTTCTGCTTAATTGGAAGATGAAGAATCACTACAAATCCATATTTTACTGATCTAGCTTCATAAGCAGATTAGTACGGATTACGAGCTAGGAGAAAACGAGAAAAAAAGAAACTTAAGACACGCAGCCTATCCTATAGAACTCGAGAAGCATGTCAACTAAGCTCATTTATCCTATCAATAAAACCAGATGAAACACAACAGGAGCAGTCTTTAGCTAGATGACATGAGCAACTAGTACTGTGAGAATATTCATACCTGAATTCAATGTGCACAGTGGTTATTCCTTCAGAAATCCATTTCAGAGTTGGAGAAAGTTGGATCTCCACCCAACCTTCGGGAGAGGGTGCATAGCGTGCCATGTTCATTAAAATATCAGCCAGGACCTGTTGAATTCTAAATTGGTCACCATGAACGGCCAGTGTCTTGACTTCCTCTGGTATGTCACGGATCAATTGCAGACCTCTCTCTCTCAGAAATAACATTACTTGGCTGACCACAGCATCTATCACACTCCCAATTACAAATTCTGCCTTCTCGAGCTCCAGAGAACTACCAGGAAACATGAGTGTTGGTTGGTTCATTTTACTATTCATAGATCAGTGATGTAAAATGGCGGAAAGAGTACTTGTATATGAAGCCTCATAATTAACAAATCAACAAAATAACAGAATTGCAAAGGTAAGGCACTAGTTTAGCAAGCTTCATGAATCAGCAAAATATGCCTCCAACTTTGTCTTCAAAATTTTAATAACAGCTAGTACTAATTAGAGATCATTGAACAGTTTCCACACAGCCCATAGGCAGGGAAAACTATACTAACTATGCATCTAGATCTTCTATTACAAATAGATTAGTCTAAAGTCAGAAAGAAAATGTACCCATTTTCAATGTTTTCAAGATTGACATCCTTCATAATCTTTAGCATTTGCTTCTCACAAGCAGCACTAGTATCAAGAAGCTGTTTTTGGTCTTCTGTCAAGTTTGTTGCTTCCAAGAGAGAGTTACTGAATCGTATTCCACTCAGTGGATTTCTTATTTCATGGCAAATATAAGCCAACTCTCTCATCTTTGAATCACACTTCATTTCCTGTTGCCTCTGGACACTCAAAGCTTGCTGCAGTTCAGGACTTGCAATTTGCAAGAAGCAAAAGGCTCCAATTATCTGGCCATCAATACTCACCCTCTTGTTTGCGGTCAAGAGAGCTTGCACATATTTCCCATTTTTGTTAAAAAAAGAAAATGGGAATTTGTCAGTATCCTGGTTGCCAATTGCATTGTGCAAGACAATCATAAACTTCGTCAAAGTATCGGGACCCTTAAGCCGACAGCAATTGCCAAATACTTCCCCAACTAGCATCTTCCCTACAACATCCTGCCTATTCCACCCAGTGAGCTTTTCCATAGCAGTGTTCCACTCAGAGCAACAAGTGTTCTCATCCGAAGCAAATATAGGTGGAATCAGGGGGTTGGGACTGTGTACGATTGCCTTATAATCACCTTGAATGTGGATGAATTTGTCCATCACCACTTTCAGCTCAGTAATGTCCTGACCAACAAAACATACACCCACTACATTGTTTGTATAGTCCTTGCTAGAGCAAGCATTGACCACCAAAAATACAGCTTCATTTTGATGGTCAGCACCAAATATCCTTAGCCTTAATTCTACATTCTTATCTTCCTCACCTGCATTAATTATTTCTCATATAAGCTAATGGAACAAATCGAGATAATCCTAGGGTGCCATTTAATAAAATGGAACTAAACACTATGCTTTAGAGTCATCGACTAAAGTGAAAAATAATCCGCAACGAACGGAAAAAAAAATACATAGATATAATTCAGAGGAGCCACCTCTTAGAGCATTAAGGAGAAGTTTATCCGCAATTTCTTCCGACTCTTTTAGTACAAGATCATGAACCAAGGACTTTCCCATTGCTTCTTCAACAGGTAGTCCAGTTAACTCCGAGACTTTTGCATTCCACCCGTTTATGCGGCCATCAACATCTACAGCAAATATAGGAGCAGTGGCAGTCTCTATCAACCTAACCATTTCCATGGCAACACAACTGAGTTCATCCATGCCTTTTAATTCCATGTCCTTAACCTCAGCATGCACAACTTCCTCAGAACTGCTTCCAACAGCATGTTGAAATGAATCTCTTAAAATTAGCTGCAACGAGTGAATTGCATCCATTTCTGCATTCTCCCATGGCAAACTTCGGCTCTTGACAACTTCTAGAAATGCTTTAAACGAGGAGCGAGGATGCATCCTCTGTCCATCATCTTTGTCTTGAGGATGATGCTTTGCCCCACCCCATTTGATCTCTTTTGCGGTATGGGAACGGAACCAGAACAGATAATCCCTTGAAGTAATATATGCAACAGCCATTCCACAGACAGCATCCCCTAGAGCAGCAGCCCCAGAATATCCAGCATCAGCTAGACTATCAGCGCTCAAACCAGTCGAATCCCCGTGAAATGCCAAGAGCCATGCGATAATATCCTTTATCTGCGCTTCGGTAGGAGTGACACCCAGAGGGTAATATTTACCCTGGTAGTACAGTGCAGCACCGTCACACTTGACCAGGTCCATGATACTAGGGCTCTGCATGACAATTCCAGTGGGTGAATCTCGAAGTAACATATCACACAACAGAGTCTGGGTCCTTAAAACTCGTTTCTCCGAGAACTGTGATGCCAGCTGTAATTCCATATTCAGCTGAAGCCCAAATGCCTGCATTAGGAATTCACAAGCATAACGAAGTGGGAAGGGAATGCATCGAGCAGAAGTGTGATGGCCAACAACCAAGCCCCACAGCCTCATAGAGTTTCTTCCTTCAACACCATCTTCATCGTTTCCGTTAATTATAACAGCCAATGTCAATGATGCAATCGAACCCATGTTAGCCATGTATTGGGCATGGCAACCATGAGGAGACCTGAGAGTTGAGCCTACTAAACACAAGGACTGAACTAATGCTTCGTCCTGGACGACTCTAACTGGCGTGGCACGGCAATCCACAATCATCCGAACCCTATTCTGTTTAAACAAAAATCTTGAAGCCTGGGGAATGTCCGTGGAAGGATAATGCAAACCAATATAAGGCTCTAAACCCGGCCCCTTGCTCTCTGCAACAACCTCGCCATGTTCATCTTCGTGAAACTTATAAACCATCACACGATCATACCCTGTGAGGTCCCTCACGCTCTCAACAACCGTGTCACACAAAAGCTTGATATCCCCACCTGGAAGCGACTGCAAATGAGAAATTGCCCTCACAGCGAGCTTCTGTGACTGGACGGCCCCAGCAATCGACAAGGCTGGATCCTCATTCCTCGCAGGTTCTAAATCAATAACTATTCCAACGTCTATTCTATGTAAAATTGCATAAAACGGTTTCCCAGAATTCTTAGAATGAATCCAAATAGGATTCAACAGAGTGATCTCTCTCGCCCCAAATGCCCTCTCCAGCAAAACAGAGCTCGAGGGGGTAAACAGAGCTCTGACATCAGTCCCAAAGGTAAGAATTTCTGGTTTTTCAAGGCTAGGGACCGACTGAGGCATCAAGCCCATCATTTCCACAGCATTTTCCGAATAAGCTATCACTCGAAAACTAAATTCATCCACGCTTATCATACAACCAAATGGTTGAATATGGCTACCGCGCTGTATTCTCGACAAATAAGCAGTGATCTGCTGCTCGGGAACAGACTGAGTCGAGGCCTTAACACTCTGGGAATAGTCAAAAGATTTTCCGGACTCACCAGATTGCTCAAAAACAGCATGAAGTCTCGCATCCACCGTGTACTGCGCTACAGCCTTACTCATGGAATCGCCTCCCCTATTCCTGCCAGAATCATTATGAGAATTTTTAGCATGGCGGCCATAGCTTCCCCTACCTGAAGATTGCGCTTGTTCTTGTGCTTGTGCTTGTGCTTGTGCTTGTGAATACTGCGGATTATTTGCCTTCGTTGGTCTGCTCCCCGATGCACTCATTTCAGCAAACAGCTTCAGCTCGACACCCTAGTACTACAATTTCAGCAGAAACCCAGAAGAATTTGGCGCGACTCAAGAAACAATACTTCGCAAAGATTGTACTTGTGCCGCTCTGCTTCAAGAATTGATCAATTCCACTGTAATGACACTGGAATTATGCGATCCTTGGAATTTGGAAAGGCGTCTTGTGGGAGGTTACAGATTAATATACGAAAAAACTTCATTTATATTTTTATTGTCGATTATTTATAGCACATATCACATTAAGATTTCAAATTTCAGATCAAATTATGATAATCTTCTTTCTCAACTCAAAAAATAAACAAATAATACTCCTATTAGGTTACAAAATAATTCATTTTCATTTAATTAAAAAATGTCATAAAAACTTATTTTGGTAAATTCGTAGTCCATCTATAACTATCATATATTAATAAATTATTCTTTTATGTATAATTTTGAATTTTTAAATAATCATATCACATTTAGCATAAAAAATATTTTCAAAATTTTGTATTTTAATATAATATCTAAATATTTCAGAGAGACATTTGTTTAACAAAAAAAATTATATGCACAAATCACATCATGTTCATATTAATGATAGTTTATTGTTGGTCATGATAATTGTTTTTGCATCATTCGAAACTTGATATTTGAGCTCTTATACATTTTAAAATATTTGAATTGCACAATTACCATTAGTTATAAATTTTGGTAAAACGACGAGTGTTTGGTCCTACAATTGGTATCGGAACCAAAGTCAAGAGTTCAATTTACATAGAAATATTGTTGGATGCAATGATTGTCTATGTTGAGTAAAGCAATCGAACTGTGATGCTTAATGGATCATAACAATACCACAATAGTAAGTATTTTGATAAAGTTTTTTTTTTTTTTTAAAGGACAGTATTTTGATAAGTTTTTTATAATATATAATATAGTTAATATAAATCTTATTATTGTTATTTTTTTAAGAATATAAATCTTATTATTGTTATTTTTTAAAGAATATAAATCTTATTTCTTAATAGTATACAGTAAGCCGAAAAAGTAGTGAATGTTGTACATTGTACGTGGCCTTGGTTCTCGACACAGACTGGGCTATCAAATTTCCATGTGATGTCCACGTGAAACTTCCAACTCAGATAATAAAATAAAAGACGCATAAAAATATTATACTTTAGTTGTTGGAGATTTTTTTATTTGTTTTATTAAGACGATCTCTTATCCGATTTCATGAGACGGATTTCTGTTTCGACTCGATTCGTGAAAAACTTAGTATTTTTATGTCAAAAATATTACGTTTTATTACAAGTACTATCTAAATCAGTTCGATCTATCTCACAAAAAACTAATTCTTACTCAAATGACGGATATAATTTACGCGGGTCGATGGTGTATATTGACAAAGATGTGAACTTAGAAATAAGGTAAAATAAATACTCAAGCTTTTTTGGGAGGCTCTGCCCAGCGCATCAAACTTTATGGATTAATAACAAGATACCTATTTTAAAATCGAATAGAGAATATTTTTTTCTTTTTTGATATTATTTAAAAAATGCGTAGATGGGTGACAAATTTTTTTTTTTGGAAAATATGTATTTGATTTGATATTTTTCAAATAAGAAAATTTTATTATAATAGATATTATATACTATATAAAATTATGGTATACTGATAATGTAATTTGATATTGTTTAGCTTTTTATGATATATGGATTGTTTAAATTTTTTTTAAAAAAATAATTAAAAAAAATATTTACGTGGCGACTTGTTGGAATTGAGTTTTCGATGAATACTTAAAATTTGTTAAAATATAATCTCGAATTTTTTGTTTAAATTTTCATAAATTAAGAGTTGTCCATTTTCAACTTTATTTTTGGATTTTTAATATATTAGGGCATATTAAATTTTTGTTCATGTTGTACTTTTTCCATTTTTGATATTTAACGGCGATTTTTTTTATTTTTAGTTATTTAACTTGTATTTTATTTTCATTTTTTTATCTTTTTTTTTTTTTTACCATAGTCTGGACCGTTGAAAATTGCTTCAATGGTGGCCATAAACGATGACATTGATTTTTTGAAAGAAAATTGCATCTGTCATGATACTTATTTTCTAACTATGAAATAAACTAAAAATATAAACTAAACCCAAATTTCATATAATATTCTAAAATATAATGAAGCACATACATGTTTCTTTCCAAAAATCCATGTTAGCATCCACTATCGCCACATAAACAATTTCTGTGAGATGCGATGGATCTTGGTAAAAAAAAGAACCAAAAATGGCAAAAAAAAAAATGCAAGTTATGAGACTAAAATACAAATTCATCGTTAAGACGATCAAAACTGAAATTTTTGCAAATTATAGGATAAAAAATACAACTTTTCCAATATATTACACACAGATTTTATGCTGCAATGTGGTGCTCATAGAGCTTGGTAAGTTCATGCATCTGCATATTTTTTATATGTGTTATATGCAGATTTTTTATATGTGTTGGGACTTATGAACGTAGATTTTTTCGTAGTGCATTGTATTTGGATTTGAATACGAAGGATTAGATATTTGTGAAAGAACTATCTTTGCTTCTCAGTAATTTACATCAAACATTGACAATCTGTTTAGAGAACTTTTATAAGTTATATGTTGTTACGTATGTAGTCTCCGACACTTTACTTTATTTTTAGTGTAACAATAACTTAAAAATAGTGCATCTCTGAGAAAAATAAAACTCATATTTGATTCATCTACTTCAAATTTTACCTTGGGTGGATTCTTTACCAATAAGTTGAAGAGATCTGATGGATTTAAGCCTTGCATAAAAGTTCTTACGAGCATATCAGGGGTGGCGGAGGGAACTTCCACCATTTTAGCATTGAATATGTGCATGTACGCCCGCAAACTTTCCTGTTCCTGCTGCTTTATGGTGGAGAGACTTAGGGTGGTTGACACTTGACGGCTGCCTTTTGCTACTTGCAAACCTGTGAGAAAACATTAGGCTAAAGTCATGAAAATTTGGATGCTATCAGGCTCGACGGTGTTAAACCATAGCTGAGCTGCTCCAGTAGGGTATTAAGGAAAACCCGACATTTGATGAGATCGGCATATTGATGAAGTAAGGAAGAGTTCTCAAACCGAGCAAGATGCTCTTCCGGGTGTCCCTTCTTGTTGTATTCTCTGATGTTGGGATACCTGAAATGTTGAGGGAGCTCTGCCACTATGAATTCGGATGAGAAGGGAATAGCTCAAGTCATTGTCGGAGGTGGCATCGCCCAAGAGTCCCACGAACGCTCATCTCCTCTCGTAGTCCTGTGATTTCTTCCGCTTGGTTGTTCTGTTCTGAGTTAGGTTGATGCGGGGGATTATTTTCTTCTCTATGGACCAAGACTTGCTCTACGGTGGCCATGATCAGTTGAGCAATTTGGGTCAAATAAAAAACAGGTGGCGGAGCTAAGGGTTATTTCCATCGTTCTAATTTCGATCAGTAATTTTTTGGGTGGGATCTCCTTGGTTAACCCCATCATTGTCCATGTACACCACGCCTTCCTCTAATCATCGCAACTCTTTTTATTCAAGTTTCTCGCAGAGGACACTAATTGATGATACAAAAAATTTCACGTACCTAGAGTTCGGTCTGGTGAGCAAAAATTAGACTTGATGTTTTGCCGAGACCAAGTGATCCTAGTGGAAACGTCCTGATAGAGAGATGCCGAGTTGAATGCGACCGAGATGAATCCTACACGTACGAACAAATGTTAGAGATCGTCGGAAGTGCTCCCGGCGTTGCCCTTCCTATACTTAAGTCAGTCCAAAGAACAAATTTAAGTGTGTGATTATAGTAGTGCTAGTGATAGCAATATGTGAATGTATGTAACAATGAAAAATACTAGTATTTATAGAATTGAGACTAGATACCTTATATGACAAGAACTCTAACAAGTCAAGTTTTTCATATGCAAAAGACTCTAATAGGGTAAGATCCCAAAAAGATCTAATTTGTGCTAATCTCTCTTTATCTTTGATAATATATAAATTCAAATAATATATCTCTATTCTCTCGGGATTCTTTCCTCCCAAGAGATTTATTCAAGTGTTTTACACAAAATAGAACTTTATTCAATATCATACTGAGTTTGAGTTCGGGTCGGTGCACTTTCAATTCGGCTGATTGGCCATAATGGGCTCGACGGCTCTTGTTCTACTGTGCTCTGTCTGTTTCCGAGCAGGGAATCATGAGTCAGACTCCGATTAGTTTATTGGGCCTCTACTTTGGTCCTAATTGTATTTAGCATTGAGCCAATCATTTTTGTTAATGGGCTATGACACTGATCAGGTTGGGTCGTCGGAATTACGGGGTATCAACTTTGGTCTAGGGACTATAATAAAATTACATTTCATTTTTAAATTAGATTTTTAATTTAAATTAAAAAACCAATTTTAAAAAAAACAAAAATAAAATAAAAAAATATAAGCCCTAATCGTCTAGGTTGGCCGACTAGCACATTTTCTAAGCGGTAGTCCACTGCCTAGTGTCTAGGCACCACCGCCTTAGCCGGTTTTTAGAACAGTTGTATATCATATATGAATTCTTTAATTTCATCTTTATTTGAAAAGTAGAACAAAAAATTTAAATATAACTGCGACATTATCATGTTACAACAAAATATGGCACATGTATCATATAGTTCACACAACTAGTTCCGTCTCTCTTTACCTAGGTTACTCATGTAATAGAATAAAATAGGACATGATTGGAAAAGAATTATGTGCTCTCAGTATCGGATCTGCTGCCTAGGATATGTTTTTCTTGATTGCTCGAAAATATTTTATGCATTGATTAGAACATGATCGATTACATTTTATGATATCGCACCACTCCCATCTATGTGATGTATCAACTTGAAACTAGCATTGTCAAAACAGGTCGGCCTTAGCCCTTCACCAAATGGGACATGCCGTCCCGCCAACTTGACGGGTTGAGAAAGTCTCAACCTGTTATGGGTTCTTTCTCAACCTGTTATGGGTTAGCCAAACCAATCCACCAAAAAAAAATAATAACAATCACCATTTAATCATTCATATAAAATTTATTACATTCAACTATTTGATCCAACAATTAATATCATTATCATAAAAAAATTAAAATTTAAAATTGAATAAAGTTACAAAATCTAAATCTAAAATTTTAATAAAGTTTCAAAAAAAAATCTTAACTATGATTAAATGTAATAAATTATATATTAATTATTAAATGATGGCTGTTATTTTATTTTCTCTTTATTTTTAGGTTTTATTTTTAAAATTTTTTTTTTTAGTGGGTTGACATGTCTAAACCACAATATGAGACGAGTTAAGTTGAGGTTTTCTCGACCCACCAAATTGGCAGATTGACCTGCCCTGTTTGGTGACGGGCTAAAGCAGGACCATGCGAGCCGGTCTGTTGTGACAACACTAGTTTCAATCCACATGGATCGTAGTGGTACAATAGTTTAAATTTAACCCGATCATGTTCACACAAATCACAAATATGTTTTCGAGTAATCAAGAGAAACATATCCTAGGTGGGAGATCCGATATGACGAGCACCACATTCTTTTCCTATCATGTAATATCATTACCATAAAATATTAAAATTTAAAGATGAACAAAGTTTAACAAAATCTTAATTATTATTCAAAATTCATCAACCACTATCAATATTAAAGGTGAACAGAAACCATATCAAACCGAACCAAAAAACCAAATCAAACCGCACGTTTGGATTGATAGTAAGTCTGTCATAGGATTTTAAAATTAATCAAACCAAAAAACATAGTTTTGTTCAAATTTTTGACTAAAAAAATTCAAACCAAACCGATTCTATAAATATTTAATATTTCTAAATTTTATATTTATATATAATTTTATTTTTAGTTTATATCATGCGACCAGTATTATGAAAAATGAAAATAGATATTAAATTTATAAATCTCAGGTTCTCCAATTATTTAAAATGAAAATAGACACATCTTTAAACGGGTTGATAAAATGATAAACAAATTTTTTTGTTTGGCAGGTTGAGTCTGACTCGATGGATCGAATCCAAACTGAAGGTTTGTAAATTCATAGCAACTCAATTGAATAGCTGTTACTTTTATTCTCCAATATTCATTTTGTAAGTATGCATAGAAATAAAATTGAAATGATCTCCTCCATCATCCGAGCTTAATTCCCAAGTCGGCCAAACGGCCTTGCTCGTTTAATCTTGAACAAGTTACCTGAGGTCCCAAATTGAAAGCCAGGAATCCATAGGACATCCGACTCGATTATCCGAGCTTGCCATCAGTTCAGCTCGTCTTCTGAATTCAATAGTTAACACTTAACTACTGAAGAACCCATATGGACAGAGAGTACTTTCCCAGATTTGGAACTGACTTGATAATACAGACATGCTTGAAAGATAAATCACATGTTGGCTATTAATAAAACCCCAATGAACACGTAAAAAGGACAAGGTTTCAGGGATTCAAGGTTATCGACGATTTAATGCTATATAAGGGCCTTATTTCGCCTATAAATACCCAAATATAATTCATTCCTCTCATATTTTTCCCTTTGACATTGGTGTTAGATAGATTCCATAGGAAAAACTCTCGCTACCTTCTCACCTATTTTTTCGTATTTTTCATGTTACTTTTTCTTGGAAATCATCGGAACATAGTCTATATCTATAACTGTACGGCATCTCATCCAACCTTAAACATTATTCATGTCGCATACAAAATCATGCCTCAATAGTTTAACACGGAAGAATCTAACAGAGTGTTTCTTACCAATGTACCATGACGTTACTCTCTCAAAGTCTATCGGGCAAAAGATTTCTAATGAGATTAAAACAATGTCATAGATATCTTATATGTCAGCCGTCGAAAAAATAATGCACGACATGCCATGAATAAGATCTGATGTCGCCAGTGCTTTTTTAAGTGTCACGAGCAAAAATATCAGTTTGATCTTGGACAATTGCACCTGAAGGCTCTAAAGGACGTCATAAAGTATCTGTGAAGGACCAAGGATCTGCTTATAACCTACAAGGTGGATAATGCAAAACGAACAAAGTAAATAGTCTTTCTTTCTTTTTGTCGTTGCCGGGAAGATTTGGTGCTAGGATGCATTCAAGGATCCAAAGTTATTTTTACATGTGGGGTCCACTGTGGATCCACATGTAAGAATAGATGCCCATCCTAGAATGCAACTTTAGGACAATGCCCTAAATGTATAACTTACATACATGTTGTTGCAGATATTCAATTAATGAAGTAATAAGTACATAATAAATAGTTATATTACAAAATTTAAAAAAAAGTGTTTGTTCTTAAATAAGATATCACATGAAGTCATCGATTATGGAGAGGCTAGGTACTACTAGTCTACTGACAAGGACTACACACCCATCTTCATCGCATAATACTTTTTGCAATTCAGAAAAATGGATTAATGTAATATCATTCAACAATGTAAACCAAAAGAACCAAGAATGCAACCGAGACATTTCACAACTGCAAGAAACATACTAGCAGATTCACTCAGTAAAAAGAACTTCAGGCAATGAAGAAAGCTAAAAGGTAAGCAACTAATTCCTGTGGCAACTAATTTACCTTCCACATTTTCATAACTAATTGAATGCTGTCATGTAAAGCATTTGACAGTCCCAACTAAAGCAAGAGATTCCATGAGTGCCTTGAGAAGATAATCCGGGTAAGCTTCAATGCCAGCATAACCGTGTTCCACTTGCAGAGAACTCAGAACCTTGCCAACTATCTGAGGTATGTCGTTTTTAGCTCCTTAAAGTAAAATAACAAGTACCATCAAACAACAAAGTACTTGCCCCATTTACCTTTCGAGCATAGCCGCCAAAAGCTACACCACTGATCAAAGCATCCGACGAATCAGATAAATTTAATGGTATGACCTCATCATTTAATTTCTCTGTGCGTGAAATTAATTAGTTGGAGTACTATATGTAATACTGTTGAATCTCCTAATGTGTTTTTCCAGTATTACATCTAAAGGCAAGATTAAGTACCAGGTAAGCTGGCTGTTTCAAATAATCCCTCCTTTTTTAGCCCATTTATCGTGTGGGCATTGGTACCACCGGCTAATTGAAGGAAACCTGTTACTTACGAAGAACTACACAATAATTTACTCTTCAACTTCACAAAGAAAGAATCGTCAAATGTACTTTCATGGAAACTAAAAGATGCATCAAGGTGGTAACCTTTAGGCCTATCTCTTGCTGCAGATAAATGTAAAGCAAACTTGATTGCCTGCCTTGTTGCTCCTCGTCCAATATCTCCACTCATGGGGCGACCATCCAGCTTATTAGAGTAAAATGATACAGTTCATTGAATGTTTTCGTCAATATATTGTCGCAAACTGATACACATAAGAAATTTACAGGACTTTTACCTGCCATAAATTGTGGCAACGTAGGTTTACGTTCATTGTTGCATAAATAGAATGCATCACAGGTATAGTTAACTCGTTCATATCAGGTAAGCTAATCTGCATTTATTACAAGAGTTTTCATTTGCCAATCCGAAAAATTAATATACCATTTTGACTTGTTATTTTTTTTATGATTTTCACGACCACGACTGATGAACTGATTCATAAAGTTACTTGCAAGGTATACTTACCGCGACAAGCCTCAGCTTATCAATTGAATCTCCCAAACTATTCCAAAGTCCTTGGAATGACTCTGCCTGCCTATGATCGACCAATACATAATGTGAGTAACGTAATTTAAAATGGGTATGAAATTCAATAATAAGGTTCAACAAAGATTCAAATACAACAAGTTCACATGGACGAATATGATGTAAAAATGGCAGGCAAGTGTTTTAACAACTGAAAGCTACCTTCCGCTCGTGTGAATTTCTATGGCATCAACATCATCCTGTTTAAGTAGTTCAGCTGTAGCAGCAGCATCCCTTATATATGTAGATGCTCCTGCAATGAAATTCAACTAGATTGGCTGAATAAAGAGCAAGAACCAATTAATGTCTCAAGAGGAAGAAATATCCAGGACGCGAAAGAGAAATTAAAAAAATATGGAACTGACTTATTTTATCATAAGGACAAATTGGTAAGCAGCGGCCACAGCCATAACATCGCTCGGCCAAGACACCACCCTGCTTATAGATGTTACGTATATAGATGATACAAATAAAAATTGATAAAGCAAAATTAAGGAAATTCAGATGAACCTTCGGTAAACCAGCTTTTCCAAAATATGAGATTGCATTAGCAGGACAAATGTTCTCACATGGCCTTGAGCAATCCACTGGACAATCATCCGGATCAAATTCTAGAAACATAGTAATTCATCATCAGAATCAAACTCCAACAGCATGGAAATAAATTATGTCAAAAATCAAAGTCCTGAAAATTCTAAAAATGTGTTCAAGTTAGTGTTATTTTATGGAATCCAAAATTTCAATCCACAAATTGATTTAAAACTTTTGCACCAAGTTACTCGACTGTCATTTTGATCTATTCTAAATCTTGCGGACAACAATGTAACTCGAGATTTAACTTACAGTTCTTATAGCAATCTCAATCTCTGAAGCATAAAGGACACTTCAATCAGCAAATGAATGAGGTGATACAAGTACAAAAATGTTCGAGGAGGAATCCATAAATTAGACTGCGAAGACTACCTGCTTTACGAAAATGCAAATCTTCATCAACGTTGACGCTGACCATCACCCAAGGCCTGCGAATGGGAATAATAGCTCTGGCTGCTTTGATTCCATCATTTACAGCATTGACAACCGAAGCCTCGGCAGCACAATCAATACAATCGACTGCGGTTGACACATCATAAGAACATAAATTCTCAAATCCCAGCACAAAAGATCAAACTCTATCGACATTAAGAAAAAAAATTGTCTTCAATAAAAGATTATATAAACACAGCTTGCCACTGGACTCACTTTGGCATAATCTTTTGAGATTGTTATGGCTTCGAAGGAAAAATGAAAGATATAGTATATCGTCACAAATCGATACAACAGTTGCACATATTAGGCCGTTTTAAAAGAAAATGAATTCATAATGTTAAAAATTAAACCTCTGAGACAATCTTAGGGATATGGTTCAGTGACCCCTCTCTCCCTGTATATACATATATATTATACATTCACTCAACCACTAATCTAAAATTAAAAATCCTACTTCCCTTCCTGATTATATTCAAAAGCATGCTCTTTTATCTTTCTATATTTATCAAATCATTCTTAGTTGTTTTACCTCCAGAAAGAGTATAAACCAGAGAAAGATTTCTGATGTCAACCACATCCTATATGATAACAAAAGGCAACAGAATTATTAAAAAAAAAACTTGAAGAACATCTTCGATAAATAGTTTATCGAGTGATGATAAAAAAAAAATTGATAAATTTCGAAGAAGTGCCTCAAAGCTAGCACCACAAATGAGCTTAACCCAGTTGCCCTTTCTGAGAGATTCCAATGGGGATGTCACGATAGAAGGAATCCCTCTTTTTGTTAAGAGATTCTTCACCTTTTCAAGGTCTGCACTGCTGCTGCGTTTGTGCAGCTGACCTGTCGATAATAAACAAACCATGTGTAAAATTCAACCAGAAATCTTCTCCCGTCTATAGATAATGAATCCATAGACACACAGAGAGACGTGTGCGTGCGTGTTTGTATGAGTCAGGAATAGAGAGAGAGACTGGGAAGCTGTGGGGAGAGAGAAGCAGAGCCAGAGAAGCCGAGAGAGATCATAGAGGAGATGACAGGATGGACTATGCGGTCTTTTGTTTCAAGTATCTATGTATCAACAAGGATGTCAAATTGGAATGAGTTGAGTGGTTTGAGTCGGTTGGGAATATAATATTATTCAAAAATTACTCCATTCGAATTTAAATCAACTCGAATTCAAATCAATCCGATTTTGAATTTTTTAAAATTTTTTAAAAAAATTAAATAAAATTAAAAAATAATAATAATAATATTTTAATTTAAACACATAATAACAAAATCTTACTCGTATATATGATTTAAATTTGAAAGTCTAATGGTTGAAAAATAAAATATATTTACTAAATCAAATAAACAATTGTTTAAAAAATAAAAAATGTTCAAAATAATTATTAAATTATGAAAAATTATGATATAAATATACAAAAAATATTTTTTAAATTAAAATTTTCATGTCAACCACAACCCAACCCAATAATTTTCTTCCTTAACGTTCTTCGGTTTTACATTTCTTATCAGATGTGTAATTGTAATGATTGAGAAACATTTTCGAGTCAATTTTCATGTTCAAATGGAGGCATGGGTTGTGGTCGAAGGTCCACAGCGGTTTTCGGCTTTATGTACATGTGTTTTTTTCTTCTCGTTCATTCGTTTTACATTTCTTGGCGCTTTGTTTATGGGTTTTCGGTGATAGTTTTATCTGTTGTTGGCCAAGAATGGGTGTAATAATTAGTGTGGGACCCATCAATTTGACAATTTAAAAAAAAAATTGTCGGTAAATTTATTATTATTATTATTATTCCTCAGGAATGATGCTAGAAAAATCTCTGACGAATTCAACATCCTCTAGTCTCTGATCAACTGTTTCAAGTGCTGACACAATGCTCGCCAGAAATGCTTGGCAGCCTATCTTCAAAAGTTTTCTCGCATAGATACAAAAGATAATATGCGGCATCTGCTTGTTTTTTGCTGACTCAAAAACAAAATACTTCATGCTGAATGGTCGAACAGACACTGATCTCTCCCGAAAATCTATTGAATCTTCAGTCGAAGCTAGCCAGTCTATGCCCAGAATGATGTCGAACTCGGGTATCGGTAGTACAATCAAATCTGTCTTCACAACATTCTTCTGTAATCGAAGCTCCAAACTCTTCACTATCTTCGAGATAAAAATCTGATCACCAGAAGGAATCGATACTCTAAAGCCCAAATCCACGTTCTCTTGTATAATTCATAGTCGTTTTACAAACGCCTTAGATATAAATAAATTTGTAGCTCATAAATCTAGTAGTGCATAGGTAGTTATACCTGAAATAAATATTCTTTCTGCGATAGAAATACATCAAAACCATTCAAGCCTAATAAATTCAAGGAATTCTAACAGTAATAACCCATAAGTTTAGAAATTTACTCCGATAACTACTTAAAAGTTCCAAATTACACAAATTGACCCACATAATTTCGCATAATTCCACTTAGGTCCTTGAATTTCTCGAATTAATCGCAATTCTCACCCAAAAAATTTTGAACAATAGCAATCGAGCCCTTAAAAATTTCGATTTTTGTCCTTCAGGTCATAAATTTTTCGGATTTGAAATTTAGTCCATGCATTATCGGTCATTGCATTTTAGTCTCTCAAGTTTTTTTTTTGGCTTATGCAATTCCACGCTCAATAATTCTTAAATTACTTCAGTTCATTTCCATTACAGAATAAAGTTGACATATCAATCCTAAATTTTCAAAAATTCACCGTCATTGTTTAAATCCATCTAATTAGAGCATGAAACCTAATTTTCTTCTAAGTTCTTGATTTCTAAAACAACTATATTGATCAATTTAACGTCTAATGCAATTCAAGCAATGTAAAAATGTTAAGCAAATAAGTTACCAGTAATCAATGTCGTGTCTGGATCCGCTTCTGCTTCCTCGGCATGCATCACATAAGCCCTGTCGGTAGTGGGTCCTTTGTTCATTGGGTAATCAGCAGCCTTGTGACCATCTTAATTGCAGATGAAACAATTAAACATTTCCCACATGCATTTACCGTTGTGGAAACAGTTGCATTGATTGCATAACTGCCTCTCCTCCTGCTTCGGGGCACCTGTGTTATAAGGGGGTTTCTGCTGCCCCGGCTTCTTAAACTGACTCTAGGGCTTCTGCTGCCTCTGATTTCTAGGAGGCCCTGTAAATTGTCTCTAGTGGGGTTGTGAACTCTGTTGAGCATAGTGCATCTTCCTCTGCATTTCTACCTCTATGTCTCTCAAAGCCTGCTCTACTTGAAAGACACAAGCAGTGGCGGCATCATAACTCGTCGGCTTCATCAACATAACATCCTGACGAATGGTAGGTCTTAGGCCATCCATGAAGTACCTCATCTTCTCTATAGCGTCCATAGAAGTAATGAGCACAAAGTGACAGCCCTTATCAAACTTCCAAATGAACTCTGCAACAGACGAGTCCCCCTGTCAGAGACTCACGAACTCTCTAATCAGACGCCCTCTGACGTCTGCTGGGAAATTCATGCCATAGAAGAGGTCTTTGAACTAATCCCACGTAAGAATAGCCAGATTAACCCCGTGAGCTGCTCCTTCCCACCACAAGGATGCATCATCCCGCAGCATGTAGGTGGCACATCTAACCCTGTCAGCATCCTCCATGTCCAGATATCGAAAGTGCAACTCTAAGGACTTGATCCAACCCTCAGCCATAAAACAGGTCGGTGGTGCCACTGAATTCCTTCGGATTCAGCCTCCTGAACTGCTCATAAATGTCCTTCTGAGACCTTGGAGCCTGTTGGGCTTTCTCCATCAGTCGAGCTATGCCCTCCAAAACTCAGGTGGTGAGGTCTCCGGGTTGTGGTAGAAAACCTCTACCATCTCCAGGATTATCATCCTGCCAGTCAGTGCTAATAGCTCGTCTGGGAGGTCAAACAACCCAAATACTGAATAAAATAATTGCGGTTTAAAAATCTAAAAGGTGTCACCAACAGAAACATTTACTGTTTGAAGTAAACCAACAGCATAATACAAAAACCCTGGCAACCCTCAGAGTATAAAAATCATAAACGTTTTGAAATATTGTTTAACCAAATTCCTCATAAAATCATGAAATGCGAAATAAATGCAAGGTCATCGGGCTTCCAGTGCTCCACAATCCCAGTCCACTCAGTTCTCAGCACCTCCAGTCTCCTCATCAACAAATTGCTCACATGTATCCTAGTGAGTCTAAAGACTCAACACACCTGAACCGTTGTATCAAATTATATATACATATCAAGCAACAGTAAAAAGTACTATAATTAAATTAACTTTCGTGATATTGCCAAAGCATGAAAATATACATAACTATAACATAAACATGAACATAAACGTATCAAATCATGTCATCATATACGTATTTTTTTTTCTTTTACTGAAATCAGATCATTAGTTATGACTTTTGTATCAGCTGCTTTTTGATGGATCCATCTACGTATAACCATGGTACCAAACGGCGGGGACATCAGCGATACTCTCACCCGTCAATTGAGCAATGACCTTACATGTTTCGTGTTCGTGTTAGTCACAACCAAGTCACCTCCTTCAAACATATCATCAATTTAATCATTTAATAAAATTCCATGCATATACATATATTTTTTTTGAAACCAAGCATACAACATATTATTAGTGCTTTCATAAAAATTCCATATTCCAATGAAATAAACATTTTAGACATGCATTTTCAGTTGGTAGGGTACTGCCAGGACTGCTATCTCGGCTCGGGTGCAAAATGATCGTTTTACCCCTGAAACTCTAATTTGACCATTTTACCACTGGACCTTAAAATTTCGACCCGAATCCATCCAAACTTATCAAGACACCTTAAAACATACTTAGACGTAAACTCAAGCTCAAGCATTAAATTTCATAATTCGTTTTAAAACTTGGACCGGAGTCTCGATTTTAACTCGAATTAACCTGAAACTTAACCAAACCTTCTCAAACTTAAGCCATAACTTAATAACATCTAACCAGATCATAAACAACCTAAACCTGACCGTTTAGGACCATCAAAAATCGCCTGGACCTTGCTGGAATTTCTGCTCCTATTAAACCAAACCCTAGTCCCATTTTTTCGAACCATACCGACTCTAGCCTACGACCGATCGGACTAGACCCACACCAGAGCTTCCTAGACCTCGGCTGGAACCTGCTGGACTAATCTAACTATGGACCGCAGTACCATGCACGCGGGCATGCATGGTTCGCTCCCAAAACCCAATCGCGACCTCCCTTAGCACCCTAGTCACCCGATCTGCCCAAAGCCAAGGATGTTCATGCTCGAGCCCCTCCTGACTTGGACCCTCCAGAGTCAGCACCATGGCCTATTTCGGCCCTTACACAACCACCGTGCCTCCATACTGCACCTGATCGAGCCACAAACCGAGCCAAAACCACTAAAATCGATCAGCTACCTACAAGGCTTGTTAAAAATCTGCTGTAAATCCTGCTTCAAACATCAAATCTAGCATCCCCCCTTCAACCAAGTCGAAAACGTGATATGCATGAAAGCAAAAATCATATACATGAAGAAAAACATGTAAAATTAAGCCGAAACATTAGATATGACATATATCATGCATAATCAATCCAAAAACACATATTATGGTGTGAAAGACGAGAAAATGAAGGTAACGGGCGTGTCTTTGCATCTAAACGCTCGAAAAATCGAACCAAAGAAGCGAGAGACGAACACCAAAGGGACGAGGCGATTCTCCTCCTGAATTTTCCTTGAAAACACGGCCGAAATCTTTTTTGTGTGCGAGTGTGTGAATGCGGCCGAGAGGGGGTGGGGAGGTGCTAGGGTTTGAGAATGTGATTTGATAATGAAATGAGTGCATATTAGGCCTATTTAAATTAATGAGGTCTAATGGGTTTGGCTCAAAAACATAACAAAATAAGCCCATTAGGCCCAATAACCCGTTCGTAAAATATTTTATTTTGGTACGTTTTCAAAAATATTACCCGAACCTTCAAAAAGTCCTCCGATTAGCTAAAAATCGACTACCGATTTAAAATATGGTGCAACGTGTAAAAATACTACAAAGGGCCCATTTTCGAAATTAACATATCAATTATATCATGTATTAAATAAAAAAAAATTATTATTTAATACAAACATTTTTTCCTTAAACTGGCATCGGCCTATGTTCCCCGTTCGAGCTTCGAATACTGCCAAAAGCCCTAAAAAATGCAATTCTAATAAACCATGCCATAAAATCATGTTATAACCATGCATTAAATGCATTTAATTAAGTATTTTTAATAATACCTTAAATTTGTATGCAGTTAGATTTGGTCGCCTGAATTTTCTAGACCTTACACCTATAAACTTCGAAAAATGTGTGCTCAAATAATTATCGTATGTCCAAACTAGAAGTTGAAAAATCATATGCTTTGTTGTTTTTCCAAAGACATTCCTACATGTATAGGCTGTTGGGATATATCCATAATCATGATATACAAAACCATTTTGTTATCTCAGAAAATTTGGGAGAGGTCTCCGTAAAGTTAGAACGCTATGATATTTTTTGCAATCATAAATGCATGGCTTATATTGTTCATTTAATTTTTCACAAGGGTCCTTTGATTTCATCTCTTTATCGGTCTCTGATTTTGTTTTAATGCTCGCTGTAGATAGTTAGTTGAAAGAGTGAGATGGGTTGAATACAACTTCACTAACCTTTTAAGAATCTGGAAAACCTATGCTAGGATTTTCATATTCCTTTGTAGTGAAATTCAATCGTCGCAGATGAGATCGCGATAGTTTGATCATAACCGTCGTCGATCTAATTGGCGACGGTTTGATCTTAACCGTCGCTATTGGCGGCGGTTTAAAATAAACCGTCGCTCTAGCGACGGGTTTTAAAAACCATCGCTTATTTTTTGAGGCGACGGTTTTATGTAAAACCTAGAGACGTTTCCCAAAAACCGTCGCTATAATAGCGACGGTTTATTATAACCGTCGCTTTTCCATCCGTTTTTTTGTGGTGGAACAAATTTAACTTGCACTTAGTGCATCATAAATACAAAGCATCTTTAGTTTGAATCAGGTAGGAAAAATGAAAAAAAAGTCAACTCTTGGAGTGGTTTTAATAAGTTATAAATTATACATATTCGGGAAGCAGTTCTCGTCTGCTTTCGTTTTTGTTTTGTTTTGGAGGCATGGGTCGTGGTCGAAGGTCTACGGCGATTTCCGGCATCATGTACGTGTATTGTTTTTTTTTTTTACGTGGTTTTCTTCTTCTTTTTTTCTTCTCGTTCTTTAGTTTTACATTTCTTGGCGCTTTGTTATGGGTTTTCGGTGATGGTTTTATCTGTTGTTAGCAAAGCATGGGTGTAATTATAACGATGGGGAAACTTTTTCGAGTCAAATTCATGTTCAAATGTTTCCTGGTATATTACTTGAACAAGTTTTGTCTAGTTTTCTTTTCAAACTTGTATTTGATTTGCTCTGTTTTCTTTGTGGATTCATATTTGTTTCTTAATTAATTTTTTCAATTATTATTATTATTACTGCTAGGTTGCAAATTGATACGAAACATGCTGTTGTGAATGGAAATAATAGTGTTGTTTTGAGGTATTGTTGTGTTTAATCTATCTATAAATTAAATTGAAATTGTGGGCGGAATATATGTTACAAATATTGTGTAGTTCTAACTGTTTTAGGTGTAATATTACATTTATTGGTTGAAAATAAGGGAACAATAAATAAGGAGAACATTGAGTTTGACCAAAATTGTAGGCAAAAAAATTATGCCTATGTTAACATTATCGTCCAATGCAAACATCATACAAATGGTGGCAAGAAAAATTTGAATTTACATCTGGTTTTCGCATTTGAAAAGTTTGCTATATATATAAAACTCATTATTTCATTTGTTATACATTCAATCCTAGCTTTCTAAGCATCCCAAATTCAAGAGAGCAACTCAATTGAGAAAAAAATTGAGTGATATTCTTGTGTGAGTTAGAGAAAATATTTTCTCGGTTATACCCGAAAAATATACGACGGGTCGGGTTGGATTCAGGTCGAACGGGCTGACATGAAATCTATCCCGAAATTTTTTTTCCCTATAAATTATGATGCTACATCAAATCATGTTACCTTATATTGTTAATAATTATAATGTTGTTATTAATACACACTTTGAAAAGTAAGTTAGTTGAAATTTGTTAACTAAGGTTCATAAAAGTTGTCGATTTTATTTAGTTTTTGTTTCCTATGTAGGTTCAAAGTTTGACCAGTACAAAAAAAATATATAAAAAGATCGAGAAATAGAGCCTGACTTAATTGAGTTACTTCTTTTATGTTTACTTATCTTTTATTATATATCAATATCATAAATTTTAAACGTTTAATATTTATTTTGTGACATATATGAACTTGCCAAACAATTATGAAAAATAAAGCTAAGAAAGAACCCGTTTTTCAGGTGGTCCTGTTGTCATATTCTTTCTAAATATTTAAACACATAAAACATATATATCATATTTAGATTAAATTTTTTTTATTATCATGCGTTCAAATTAAAATATTTTTATTATGATTATACATTTATATGTTTTGAATTTTTATTATTTTATTTTATTATTTTGTTAAATAATAAAATAATGATGATTAAAATCAAATCGGGTTGGCATTATATAAATTTTCATTTGAAAATTTATGGATAACAACAATTCGGTTGTTGAAATAGGAAGACTAAGATCCAAAATAGGACTTAAAACTAGGATTGGGTCTCATGTGAGACCGTCTCACGGATCTTAATCTGTGAGACAAGTTAACTCTATCCATATTCACAATAAAAAGTAATACTTTTAGCATAAAAAATAATATTTTTTCATGGATAAACCAAATAAAAGATCCGTCTCACAAATACGACCCGTGAGACCGTCTCACACAAGTTTTTGCCTAAAACTAGTACATATAATAAGAAACGATTTTTAATAACCTTATTTAACTCACCACCAAGTTTAAATCCCGTGATATATCTCAACCGAATTCCGGTTCATTAATTTCATTTCCCTCATTCAATTCTTACGGAACGTCTCTGTTAACTCAACAATGCATTAACAATTTAATTACCCAATAAAGTGGCAATAAAGAAAAACCCAACATTAAGGCAACATAAATTCCAAACACCCCTTTTTATTTAATGCAACAAAAAAACATCATTAAATCTCAGTGAACAAATACTTAGAGAAACAGCGTAAGGTGAAACAAGAAAGTAATAAAAAATACAAAATTATGAATATGAAAGGTGGTGTGATTTTATTTGGTTGCAAATGGCATTTTTGAGTGCAAAATTAGAAGCTCCTTCTCCATCACCGGCCCATAATTATAAACCACGGAACTACATAGTATATTTGTCGGAACCAACAACTGAAGGAGAAAGCCCCAAGGAACGTTGCCTCAGAATTTTGTCTTCCGTGTTTCCTAGATTAATTTCCGTCCTCATTACTATTATATTTTTAACAAAAACTCTTGTGAGACGTTCTCACAAATCAATTTTGTGAGACATATTTTTCTTTTGAATTTTCATTTGAAAACACTGATTAAATTGGTTTAATCCATTTGAGGAGAGATCAAGTGATTTATGATGTTTTGAATATATTTACTTTATTTCTGTGACAAAATACAAATGCTACTTACTATATTTTCAGAAATGGTTCATTCGAGTTATTGCAATTAATGCCCGAGTTGAATTAATCTTCGGTTACTTTTAGTCATGAAAAATGGATCATTCTCTTAATGTCTTTCTGTTTTCTTCTTCATTTGAGTGTTTTCTTGACAGATTTATCAATCTCGATTATGCGATGAACCGTAAAATCCGCAATTTTTTCTGGATCATCGTAATAGTTTCTTGTGCCTTATGCCAAGTTCATTCACAAAACAAGGCTAGCAATGCTTCATCTGCATATACTGATTCATTTGTCTTGGCTTGTGGAGCCATAACTGATGCCACAGACGCCAATGGCAGAAAATGGATCCAAGACAACAAATTTCTTGCTTCTCTGGACGAATCTTCGTCGTCGTCGGCCGTGGCTCGATCCCAGGATCATTCATTGCCATCCACAGTTCCTTACATGACAGCAAGGATTTTTTATTCCAAAACCACTTATAGGTTCCCAGTTTCTCCCATGCTTCGTCACTGGATCAGGCTTCACTTTTATCCATCTTGGTACAAGAATCTTGATCCCTCGAATTCGTTTTTCTCGGTTACTGCAGGTGGCTTCACTCTGCTCAGCAATTTTAGTGCTTCCATAACAGCTCAAGCTCTCACACAGGCTTATATCGTGAGAGAATTTGCTTTAAGAAGGCTTGATTCTAATGCTCTTGATCTCACTTTCACACCATCTCCTACATATAATGGCTCTTTTGCTTTTGTCAATGGCGTTGAGGTCATTTCGATTCCGGAAATCTTCCACCCCGTGTCGATGATTGGATTTTCAGATAAAAATATGGAGACAGAACACCACACGTTTCAGACAATGTATCGGTTAAACGTTGGTGGGCAGTACATTCCAGCAAGTAAGGACTCGGGTTTAAACCGGACTTGGTATGATGATTCTCCTTATATATTTGGTGCCGCCTTTGGGGTGACTTCTGAGGCTGATAACAATGTAAGTATCAAGTACCCTTACGACGAATTGAAGTACATTGCGCCATATAACGTCTACAGAACAGCACGAAGCATGGGGCCTAATTCGAGTATCAACCAAAACTATAACCTCACATGGGTTTTTCGAATAGATGTTAATTTCACGTACCTTGTGAGGCTACATTTTTGTGAGTTTTACTTTGAAAAGGTGAATCAAAGGGTGTTTAGTGTATTTATTAACAATCGAATGGCTGAGGAAGTGGTGGATGTGATTGCTTGGGCTAAAGGTAGAGGAGTGCCGGTATACAAAGATTTTGCTGTATATGTCAATGGTAGAACTGGTGACGATCAAATGTTGGTATCTTTGCAACCTAATATAGGAGTGAAACCTGAATACTATGATTCTGTCCTCAACGGACTCGAAATCTTTAAGTTCAACGATATGAAGGGAAATCTAGCGGGCCCGAATCCGGTGCCACAACTGGTTAAAACCGAGGCCCAGTTAAAACACGGAACTTCTGTTGCAACACCGAAGTTGAGCAATCATGGCAAAATCATAGGTTCTGTTCTAGGTTCACTGGTTGTATTTGGCCTTGTTGTCGGTCTTGTTGTTTTTGTGAAGCAGGCAAAAAGTAGGACAGATGACGCATCATCTAGAATCGGTGGCTGGTTTCCAATCCACGGAAGCTCACATTCGTCTGGGACACAAACCACGAGTAAGAGCAGTGGAAGCAGCAGAATCTCAAATCTTGGCGGCGTCCACTGCAGGCACTTCACCTTAGCAGATCTACGACTTGCAACCGATAATTTTAGCGAGTCTAGTGTAATTGGTTTTGGAGGATTTGGGAAGGTCTACAGGGGATTCATCAATGGGAATACGAAGAAAGTTGCCATCAAGCGAGCGAACCCCTCTTCCGAACAAGGTGTCCATGAATTCTTGAATGAAATCGAGTTGCTCTCTAAACTAAGGCACCGGCATTTGGTCTCGTTGATCGGTGCTTGTGAAGAAAACGACGAGATGATACTAGTCTACGACTATATGGGTAACGGGACGCTGCGCGAACATCTTTACAATGGCGAAAATTCCCCTTTAACTTGGAGACAAAGATTGGATATATGCATTGGTGCTGCAAGAGGGATCCACTACCTTCATACGGGTGCAAGGTACACGATCATTCATCGGGACGTAAAGAGCACAAACATTCTTCTAGACGAGAAATGGGTTGCAAAGGTTTCGGATTTCGGGCTCTCGAAAACCGGTCCTACCCTCCATCAGACGCACATAAGCACGATAGTGAAAGGAAGTTTCGGGTACTTGGATCCGGAGTACTTCCGGAGACAGCAGCTGACAGATAAATCAGATGTGTACTCTTTCGGGGTCGTACTTTTTGAAGTGTTGTGTGGAAGGCCAGCCCTTAACCCAAACCTTCCGAAAGAACAAGTTAGTTTAGCAGATTGGGCACTTTCAAATCACAAGAGAGGTACTCTAGAGCAAACTGTGGATCAACATATCAGAGGGGAGATCAATCCGGAATGCTTGAAACACTTCGCCGAAACAGCAGCTAAATGCTTATCCGATCACGGCCTTGATCGGCCATCAATGGGATCGGTGCTTCGAAATCTCGAGTATTGTCTTCAACTACGAAATAACCCAGATGGACCACTGGTTGCGGCCGAGCTGAAGAAGGCCAACGACCCAATGCAATGTATGCAAGATTATTAGGTATCGAAGGGAAGGATATGATCTCGGAGGAATCCGAAGATCATCATAGTCAAGTGAATTTTAACTCTAGCTTTGGTGTGTTCAGCTTTTGATCAGATTCGGGTAGCTCAGATTGACAGATTCTATCGTT
The DNA here is from genome assembly GCF_012295235.1 of Primulina huaijiensis. Lineage (NCBI taxonomy): Eukaryota > Viridiplantae > Streptophyta > Magnoliopsida > Lamiales > Gesneriaceae > Primulina > Primulina huaijiensis. The sequence continues at coordinate 4,610,043 of NC_133314.1, forward strand.
TTTCTCTAGCATTTATGTTGAATTGCTAAACTTCATCCTCGGCTTGATCTACACATTTGCAAAATATAATTCCTTTCATCTATTTTATTATCTAAATCATTTTTAATTGGCTTAATCTCACATAACTCTTTGCTACAAGTTATTCACGTACAATTTTCAATACATAAATATCATATACTGGTAAAGAATCATGTGTTCCACATGTGAGCACGACTCGTATCATGTCTACGATAAAAAATAATATTTTTCTAAGATGAATTCGGATTGAAGATGAATATTAAAATACACAACCTTTGTTTTATCCCAAGTAGATATTCTATAATTAAAGATAAAGATAAATTGGTGCAGTGACTCTTATGAATTTAATTAACTAAGTACATTCAATTCCATCGTGCGTTTATAACCATGTAGCCATTTTGAAATCTCATATTCCATACTTGCTCTAATTTTTGGCAATCATGTTGCACCAAATATGCATGACCTACCAGTTCCCACGTTATAAAAAAAAGGTGGTTATCATATATGCATGGTCATTAAAATTAAATAACTTTTATTTAATTTTCTTAATTAACTTATTAGTTAATTCATTCTAGACCCTTTTAGAATATTTTATGAAAATTTTGTACATGTTAGTAGTTACTACTACTAGAACTATATTGAATTAGTAAATTAAAAATTCACTAAATAAATAATTGTGAACTCATTATATCGACGATCAGACAGCGTCGATATACCGAGAGTACAAGTCTTGCTCATATAATGAAAATTGAAAATTTCGAAGATCAAAATTTTCACTTACCATATTTGGCAGCTGCCAATTTTTGTGAACTACTTCATCAAAATAGGCAGTTGCACTATCCTTGTGACGTCTACTAATTTAAAATGCTGCTAAATTTTTAAATTTTTTTTTGTAAAGCTCACATTTTCGAAAATAAACATTTAAATAGTTTGCACGCATGCAACCCTACTGCAAAATATGACATTTAAAAATAATCGTAAGCCATCGACAATTAAAATACAGTAGTTCAAAAATGTGCCAACTCGGCCCTTACCCATGCATGAACGAAATTAAAACGAGTAAAATCCTGAAAGTCAACGTCATATCACAAACGTATAAAAATGTTCATGTCTACTCAAAGCTCATAAAACATGATGTGCGGAAAAGTGTGGTCCTTGGGTCGTGCGCGCACATCCAGCCATGCCTACTCAGAGTTCGGCACCTCCAGTCTCCTCGACCAAATGCTCACCTGCATCACACACGCCTAGTGAGTCTAAAGACTCAACACACCTGTACTGATAAATAACAAGTACATATACATGGTACACAACAGTGAAAAATAATGTAATCAACATACCTTTCATGAACTTTAAAAGCATAACGTAAAACGTGTCGTATAAAATCATAACGTGTCAAACATGTCTCAACATATCATCATATACGTATACATATTATTTTAATTGAATTCAGTTCATTAGTTGTGACTTTCGTATCAGCTCTATCGTATCAGCTCTATTCGATGGATCCATCTACGTATAACCGTAGTACCCGGCGGCGGGGACATCAACGACAGCATTACCCGTCCACTGAGCCTTGGCCTCAACTCATAATATCTCATATAATCATATTAGTCACAACCAAATCTCATCCTTCAAAACGTGTCATCATATTCATCACTTAATAAAAACATGCATATACGTAAGTTTTCCTTAAAACCAAGCATGTACCGTATTTTTCTGTAATTACATAAAAATCATATACATGATGCATAAACATTTAAAACATGATAAATTTGTGCTCAGGTCACTACCAGGACTAAAATCTCAACTCGGGTGCAATATGACCATTTTGCTCCGGAAACCCAAAATGACCATTTTACCCATTGATCTCAAAATTTCGACCCGAAGCTTCCAAACTCCTTAAAACATTCCAAAACATAATTAAAAATATTTCTTAGACGTAAGCTCGAGCCCGCTACAAAACTTAAACGATTCGTTTTAAAACTTGGACCGGGATCCCGGTTTTAGCCCGAATCAACCCGAAACTTAACCAAAATTTTCCCAACTTAAACCGTGACTTAAACCTACATGACCAGCCTATAAAAAACCCATTCCAGACCACTTATGACCCACGAAACAAGCCCAAAGGTTGCTGGAAATCTCCAGCGTATGCACACAAGTTTTCACAGCTTGCATAGCTTTACGATAAAAATCATATTTCCCTCGTTTCTTATCAGAACATTACGAATTTGCTATCGAATCGAAGATAACACAAAGTGCTATAAATCATATGTTTAACAAATTTCCATAAAACCAACATATAAGTCGTAGAATTCAAAATAACCGAGGGTGACGGGTTTTGTGACACAGAAATTTCACAACTTGCACAGCTTTACGGTAAAAATCATATCTCCCACGTTTCTTATCAGAAAATTACGAATTTGCTATAGAATCGAAGATAACACAGAGTGATACAAATCATATGTTGAAAGAATTTTGAGAAAACCAACGTATAAGTCACAGAATTTAAAATAACCGAGGGTGACGGGTTTTGTGACACGGAAATTTCACAGCTTGCGTAGCTTTACGATAAAAATCATATCTCCCTCGTCTCTTATCAGAAAATTACGAATTTACTATCGAATCGAAGATAACACAGAGTGCTACAAATCATATGTTGAACATATTTCCAGAAAATCAACTTATAAGTCCAGAATTCAAAATAACCGAGGGTGATGGGTTTTGTGACAAAATCTAACCATCGACTCCAGCCTATTGACACACTCCCACCATCGTGTACAACCCTTAGAAACACAAAAATGACAGCCCCTTGCACATATACAAGAACATGGGAGTTTTTAACAAAAAAAAATGCACATTCATGTCAATTCTTGCATAAAACCAAAGCTTCAACTAGCCGAAATAAATCCTCATGCATTCATATATATATCAGCAATAACATTTGCGTGAATGAAGAGAAAACAAAGATACATGTGTGCCTTGATGATTATATGCTAGAAAGCTTGAAGGAATGCGCGTCGGGGAGGCACCGGAGAAGCGGGAATGATATTTTCTTGAAGGAAAAAGGGGTGGCCGATGGTTGCTGCTACAATTCTCCTTGAAAGTGACGAGGGAAGCTGCTGCAAATGGGGTGTCGGCTGCTGGTGGTTAGGGGGTGATTAGGGTTAATTAAAATAGGTTTAGGTTAGGATAATGACACCTTAATGGGCCTCTAATCACATTTTAAAAGGATTAAAATATTTTGAGCCCATTTAACAATAAAACAACCCCAACAAGCTCAAACACACTCCCGAAAAATAATTCGTTTTGGTACGTTTTTGAAAATATTGCCCGAGCCCTCAAAAAGTCTTTCGAATTGTTAAAATTTGCGTACCGCATAAAAATATAACCCGACGGGTAAAAATACCCAACCAATGCCTATTTTCGAAAATCATGCTTAAAACACTCCATATTAATTAATTAAAATTAATCATTCCATAAAAATTATTTTCTGAATATCTCCGGTCTCCGTTCCTCGATCGGGCATGAAATGCAACTTAAAACTCTAATGCGTGAAACTTTAAATAATCATGAAATTAAACATATATATATATATATATATATATATTCATGTTAAAACCATGCATTTAATGTATTAAAATAATTTAATTAAAATACACAATAAATTGATAACTTGCATGCGTGTGGTTTACGTGGACCTTCAAATTTTTTGGGACATTACAATCCTTCCTCAATTAGCAATTAAGTTAACTTCCATTTGTTCCATCTTATGGAATCATCTTATAAACTCTTTTATAAGTATTTTGTTTGATCTCCATCAAACTACAATCGTCAAATTCAACTCCTTTAATTTTGACTTTCTCAACGGAAACACAAAATCTGATAGTTGTGTGACCCTCAATAGTTCAGGGATACAGCTAGCCGTGGGTTCACATCTTCATGTGATTCAGAATAACATTTATTTTTATTCAGGCTTACCCTAATTAGCCTCATTATTTCCATCAGCTCCTTGATCATGAATGTCAGAACTCATTTTTTATTGCACCTATCGGATCATGGTAAGAGCGTCTAGCAGCATCGCCCCATGATCCCTAGGTATCGCTGATAGTGCCTACAAGAACCTAAAGTCATGGTTAGCGTACAGTATGGTCCCTTCATCACATAAATCTCGATCGAATTTGCAACCATTGGTATATCGAGAGTTGAATAGAATTCAATAACAATGTGATTTATCTTTAAGTACTAGCAGTGACATGATATGTATAACTAGGAAAACACATTTCCCTAAAGCACATTTCTTGCTCTGACTAGTGACTTCTTGCACTATTAACTCATCGGATCACATAAGATATCTTTACCCGTAGGCAAACGGTGAATCCCCGACTACAATGAACTTACTTCTACGTATTTCGTAACTACACCCAATCTCGCCACCTGATGATCCTCAATGGAGTCAGTAAACGGATCAAAGTGCATGCTAGTAAGTACAGCCTCTACATTGTCTCGGGTCAAAGGACTAATTGTATATAACAATAACCACGGAATATTCCACTCGATAAGTGAGAACCACTTGAACAGTCCGAGGGAGGATTGTTCAGTCCATCATCATATGATCACCCATCTGTGTGAATGTACATATCAATGCCCTTGCTAATGAAACATGACGTTTACAACACATATGCTAGTCTCAAGCTCAAGCGACCTTTATCCTTATTTTAGACAGCTGATTCGACTATAAACTTATTTAGAATATACGATACACTTCCTAATGAGTTTCATGATCTTACGTTGCGAGGCAGACCTCATGATACCTAATATTTAATACAATCTTTTGTATCTTGTAAGGACATCTGCATAACACCCACCAACTCATCAAAAATCGTGGGGTCCACTGCCACATACTTATTATAACAACATATCTCTTTCAGCCACATTTCTTTTAACATTAAAACTCATTATTTATAGGTCTCACAGTCCACTCAATCATCTTAAATTTTTTTCATGTTAAATAAAAATATTTTACAATATTTAAATCATTTTCTAGATGTTCCAACGGCTATTTTACAATGGCAATTTTCCAAAGATGATAATAATTGAAAATCACATTAATCGAAATGAGAAATCCTAAAAATCGCATGAGCCCGAGGAAGGAAGATCCGTCGCAAAGCGGCCGCAACTGTCGTGCGTCAAAAGTTTCGACGCTATGTGGTTTTGTTGTTGTACGCCAGCACTCTCTCGCTTTGATTTGGCACTGAACCTCGCACACCAACTGCTTGAGATTGTGTTAAATATCTGTGAGATATTATGTGATCTTCGAATGATGAAGTTTGTTTATGTGACAGCTCCAGTCCATCAAATGCAGCAATACCATCCGCTTGGTGCATTAGAAAATTGTTCGGCAAAGTGAGCGGAACTTTTTGATAGTTTGAGTCTCAAAACCAAAACTCCCGTTCAAGTAGAGGTGTGTAGTTAGCTGAAGTGATATGCGATGGTCATTCATATTTGTTATTTCTTTTTTTGTCTTGGTGGGATGAGCCTGAGTAATCTCGGCCATGGCTTGACCAGGTGGGATGAGCCCGGGTGTCCTAACTTGGCCTGTGAGTACTTTTGATCTGGTAGGATAAACTCATATCAGGCGATCTGCACACACTCAACAACAAAATGTCAGTGAGGAGTCAAAAAGGTTTTTGAGCGTCAAAATTATGAAGTTAATTATTAGAAGAAATATTATATAATATAACAAAAAATTTACTTTTAATATCAAATTTTGATATATTTTAGATTTCTTTTTGTAAGTTTTAATTCAATCTATCCAAATTGTTTTTTGTACATATGCTTCAATTCTTTTATATATATTGTAGGGGGATAATTGACCTATTTTATATTTTTATATTAATATGAAAAAATTAGGATAAATATTTTTTGGTGTTTTATGATTGATATTTGAATGTTTAAATACATTAGAACTATACTATTCTGATTTTGGAATTCATTGGATTATTTTTAAAAATTCCAGCTTATTGAATTAGAGATTTTTGAATTTTAGTATAGCATATATAATTGATATTTGGACTTTGCTATGGGAGTATGAGTTAAAGATGTATATTAATATTGAAAATTTAAAATACGAACTTTTATTTAAAATACAAAGTTTGAAAATTTAGAAAAATTAGTTGCTTCGTTTAGAGTTATTTGAAGCTAAAAAATATGATGTTTTCTTGTTTGTATTGTTATTTTTATCATCACTATGTCTGATTTTTATTTGGGGATACATACCTGAATTTAATATTTTTTTAAAATTATCTTTATATCATCGAATTTATTATTATTTTTTTATATGAATACAAAAGGCCAATTTTATTTTCACACCGTGCCCTTCAAAGTCTAGGACCGGCCTTGATCGTGTTAAAGAAAAATACAGTCGACGGTGTCATTTAATTAATGTGCTTAGACTAGGTTTTAACATTTGTGTTCTCTTCTAACATTTAGACATGTCAAAACGGGCTGCGCCATTAGGCGAGGCGGGGCGGGCCAACCCGCCATTTTCGCGGGCCTCTAAATGGCCAACCCAGCCCAACCCACCTTGGGCTGCGGGCTAGGCATGCCGACCCGTTTATTTTTAACCCGCTTATTTTTTTAAGAAAAAAATACTAAACAATATCGCAATAAACATAGAAGAAAAATATATTTCAGTCAAATAATTTCATAAAATACTTAAAAACATTGAAATAAGAAATTAAGAAAGTATCAACATAATACATAAAAAGTAAAGTGCTTAAACTAAACATGAAGATTGAGAGATGGAAGAGAACAGAAAGTCGTGGAAAGAGACGGTTGTAAATTTTAGAAAATATTATGTGTTCAACAATATACATAATTATCAAACCTCCGCCGAGTCCACAAAATTTCACTACAACTCGTCGGACTACAAACGAAACCGCTTTTGGGTTCAGAAACAACTGTTAGACTTAAAAATTATTTTAAGATTCATGAATAAAATTTACAGAAATTTCTTCCCTTTAAGATTCATGAATAAAATTTACAGAGATTCAGATTTTACCAGAGTGAGTGATGGAAGCGAGACCAAGGAGAAAAATAAGAAAGAAATAAGATAAAAGAGTGATGGAGGCGCATGAGACTTATTCCAATATTTATATAAAACTTAAAACTCAAAAATATAAAAATATATAAAATTCTATCCTAATTTGGCGGGCCAACCCGCCCCCGTTTGGGCTCGACCCATCTTGGCCCGCAACCCAAACGGGCTCAGCTCATTTGGCCCGCCTCCAAACGGGCTGCTATTTTATCAACCCAACTCGCTCAATTTTTATAGCGGGGCGGGCTGGCCCGACGGGCTTAACCCAATTTGACAAGTCTACTAACATTGCTCACACTCACATAAAACTCACCCTAAATAATTAAATCTCTTGATTGAATATATCTCAATAATTTTACAAGAGTCTATTAGTAACATAAAACTACATTACATTTTCCTAGCATCTTCGTTAGATTTTGAAGCGCTTAGCTGCGGTTAATTACATTGTATACCTATGTTTTCCTAAGCTGTAACAAATTGGAAAAAAGTCTTTGGAAATCTGGATGAGCTGGAATAGAGTTTTCTACTCTGGTGTATGTATCTTGTCTCAGTTTTTTGTCCCGGCCATTGATGGAATACCTCAATTTTATAATTAGGCCTCAAGTTTTTTTTCCTTCATGTATGGAACAATCCAATATCTTTTATTCATTTTTGTAAAAAAAAAAAAACAAAGCGCAAATGAGCGCACCAACTGCGCTTTAGTTGCGAAAAAATCGATCTAAATTAAATATTGTTTGATAAATTTGTCTTTAAAATTATCGAATTTACATTGAGCTTGAAGGTTTATGAATATGTATTTGTGTTATATTCGAGTTATAATTATTTCTTTTGATAGTCACTAATATTTATTGTACACAATAAATTGAGTAGGTGTCTTGTGAGATTATCTCACGAATTTTTATTTGTGAGACGGGTCAATCCTACCGCTATTCACAATAAAAAGTAATACTCTTAGCATAAAAAATAATACTTTTTCATGGATGACCCAAATAAGAGATCCGTCTCACAAAATACGACCCGTGAGACCGTCTCACACAAGTTTTTGCCAAATAAATTTCCTAAGGTCCTAAACTATTTATTATGATCTTATACATTGAAATATCTTATATATTATGGACGACTCCGAAATATGAAACAAAAAAATCCAAAACTAAATACATCCAATAGATAACAATCCATCATTTTCTTTGCATGTGATAACCAACTAAAGATAATTGCTTCTATCTTATCTTGCTCTCTGTTGTTAATTTTAAATTTTTTATTATATAAAAAATATATTTCCATATTTATCTAGCACATGTTATTTAGATCCAATTTCCAATTCCCAATATAATATAAAAATATGCTGCATGTGTTATCGACTCTTTTTAACCGTTTAGTTAATATAATACTTATTTTACATTATTAATTACTTAAGGTCCTAAACAGTTACTCATGCATTTATATTTGTTGATAATTACAAGTAAACATTTATTGAAATAAATCTTATATTAATAAAAATCACCTCACAGATATCAAATATTTAAATAATTATTTGATGAAATATTTAATAATAGAAAATATATATAATAAATAGAAAATATAAAGTACTATTTCATGTGTCCTTTTAGTTTTCTCATTAAATCTCCTTTTATAGTGCACATGTAGCTTGTTGGTATTTATATAATTTTTTCGTAATCATTTTATATATATTTGTAAGTTTATTTTTAGTAATGATTAAATTAAAATTTTCTTCTCATGGAATACGGACATATATAGGAGTAATGATTGATTTTGAAATTTTAAAGTTTTTTTCTAAAAATTCTACTTAATTTGTTATCAATATTTTTTCTTTTAGCTATCACTCTATATTTATTTTTTGATAAAGATTAGGAATTGATATTTGTTTGTTTTATTCCAAGTTGACAAGATAAAGATAAATTGGTAAGGTGACTACTCTCTTCAATTTCATTGTTGCATTATAACCATGTAACAATTTCGAAATCTCATATCCATATGCACCCGTTGTTCCACGAATGCCCATGCAATTCGACAAAATAAGAAAAATCACGATGTAAAAACCTTTGATCCACGATCAAGAATCGAATGATGATAATATGCCAAAATCCAACACCAATTATCTCATTGAATTAAGAAAGCATATTGACCATTGTTTCAAATACAAATGAACGACTCCCTTTACAAGAAAATTCCTGACTTGACAAAAACAACCACAAAGCACAGTTCCTAAAATAAGGAAGCTTTCTCATTTGAACGGCCATCCTATTTTCATTCACAACTTTCAACTATACCTAACCCATCCCATCCCATCCCAAATATACTTCCCATTTTCCCACCAAATCCCTATATTATTTTCTTGTATGTTTCTCCAATATTGCATAAAAATGGAACCCCAAAACAAATTCATGCTTCTTTTCATCTCTTTCTACCTTGTTGTTTCCTGCAGCTCGGCACGGCCTCAGTTTTCGCCCACGGTTTCGCCAAGCCTGCAGCCTGATCAATCCTCGGAAGAATCAGCACCTGTCCCTTTGGCTGGACCTGCATTCGTGCCTTCATCATCGCCCGAATCAGCATCCGTCCTGTCTCCGTCCCCCGGACCTGCATCCGTATCTTCATCTTCCCCTGAATCACCATCCGTCCCATCTCCGTTCACCGGGCAAGCTTCTGCTCCATCGGTATCACCATCACCTTCAACAGATTCTCCGAACTATGTTTCATTCCCTCCTTCTATCTCTGACTCTCCATCATATTCCATGTCTCCAGACGCCGACGGGCCATCTGAATCCAACGGCCCCTCTTCATTCGATATCTCAACAGTGCTTTCGTCAGTTAAACCATCAGAATCCGACGGCCCTTCTCCATTCGATATCTCAAAACTGTTTTCGTCAGTAAAAGTTGATCCAGAAGTCGAGAAAATCTGTGAATCCACAGATCACCCTGCCCTTTGCATTGCCACAGTTGCTCCCTTGCTCAAAGGCGAAAACATTGATGTAAAGTCTGTTCTTGAAGTCGCCATTAAAGCTAGCTCCACTTTCACACAATTTGTCCTGTCATTAGCGAAGAAATTAGCTGAAAAACCCGGAACCCCGCCTGAGATGAAATCCATTCTCAACGACTGTAAGGACAGCTACGACACCGCCTTGTCTAACTTCGAGGAGACTACCACTGCTTTATCTCAGGGCGATATAGGCACCATGAACAGCATGCTCAGCGCTGTGATGACATTCGTCGGAGATTGCGAGGACTCATTTGATGGGCTTGGGATCGAATCCCCGTTAATGGACTATTCTGATAAGTTGACTAACATGACAAGCAATTGTCTCGCCATTGTTTCGCTCATGAATTGATTGGTCCTAAGTTCTTGCAAATGTTTTCCCCTCCACCGTTGTCCGAAATTCATCAGCTGAAGCGTTTCCCTTGTCTGTTAGTTTTGGTTTACGTTATACATTTCATGTTCTGATAAATTTCTTAGATGTTATTGTTCATTAGATTTTCTTGTTAGATTAATTCATTGAATTATTTAAAATAATTTAATTGTTGTTAACATATTTCATTAAGATAATTGTGGTCGATGTCTCATTCTTAAAAGAATATAAATCAAGAATATCATATTGATTAAGATTATAAATATGTTGAAATTTGATTTATCATATCACGGAGAGACATAATCAAGATCTATCAAATCTCGAGTTTTTCTATAATGGTTAGAGTACATCTATAAATAGTGGCATACAAGTTCCTAAAATCTATGTAGCTTTCTCATAATACACCATCTCATAAATTTCATGAACGCTTAGAAGATCTATGTTTTCGGTGTTCATAAAATCTCGTCAGTTACAGTTTCAAATTCAACATCAATCGCTAGATGTTAGATTTCGTTCATATTTATAATTCACTATATTGATCTTTACGTGTTATGTTTGCGCGAAGGTAGATCAAATTTAGTTCTTCATTATGCTAATATTTCTAACCGTTGATATAAAAGTGATTTTGTCTCCTTATATTTTTGAGATTTCATCCGGCAAAATTATTGAAATTTATAATCGTGATTTTTTTAATCATAAATTTTGACATAATTTTCTTAATTAAAATTAAGATGAAATTTAATTTCAAAATTGCACTTGTAACCCTTCAAAATTGTTGAAATTTGCCACCGTATCGAACCAGATTCCAGCAATTAAATTTACCGGCCTAAAACCCATGCCAGAGCGACCTACCTATGCCATTGGCCGGAGAACAAAGTCGGTTTTTTAGCTGTAAAGTGATCGGTAAGAGTTCCAACACAGGCAGTGTGATAAGTTCTGATTGGAGTGGACTGTTGTAAAGAGTTTCGTAAAGCCAAAGTCTTTTAATGGAATCCTTCTTGAAGAGTAAGAAGGAGTGACGTAGGAGTTTTTATCTCCGAACATCCATAAAAATTTCGTGTATTTACTTCTTGTGAACACTTACTTTTCACACTACATTTTGCTGATAAGTTTGCCAAAAGTTTCTAGCTATCATTAGAAATCTTGAACCGTTTTCTGCACTTTACAGTAGTTCATATTTCTAAAAATTTGAGAAGAATTTTCAACCGCCTCAAAATGGTTGAAAACCAAGTTTAAAAGCAAAAAATTTGAAAGAGTTCATTCACCCCCCTTTAAACTCTTTCCCGATCCCAACAAGTGGTATTAGAGCAGGGTTTTCTCAAACATCTATATCTAAAATTTACACATAACGTCTTTCAACAAAATTCCTATGTTTTCGAAAGAAGATTATGATGATTAGAAGATTTGTATGTAGGCACATCTAGCAGCCCAGGATGACGATATGTGATATGTCATCACTGACGGGCCAATGAAGATCTTAAAAGTAAATACAGCTGCAATTATAACTGAACGTGCCCCCCAAATGGTGGAAAAACATCGATCTGAATGGACAGGTGAGGGCAAGAAGAAAGCAAATCTCGATAACGTCGCAAAAGACATTCTTTATAAGACTCTGGACAAAAATATGTTCGCCAAGATCAATACTTGCACCACAACAAAGAAAATATGAGAAAAACTCACACAACTTTGTGAGGGCAACGATCAGACCAAAGACAAAAAGTTGACTGTTGCTATCCAGAAGTTTGATAATGCAAAGATGAAGCCAGGAGAAACTCTCGCAGAATTTGACGAACGGTTCAGTGGTATTATCATCGAACTTATTGCTCTAAGAAAAGAATATTGTAATCGTGAAATTGCTTTGAAGGTTATGCGAGCTCTTCCCAGAGAATGGGACGTAAAAACTATAGCAATGTGAGAGTCCAAAGATCTAAACAAACGTGAACTCCATGATCTCTTCGCCGATCTTAAAGCGTATGAGTTCGAGCTTGGGATACGAACTGAAAAAGAACCATCCACCTCTCAACAAACAAAGGTCTTGGCAGCTACCACCGTGACTCTTCCGGTCGAAGAGTCTACAAGTAAGAAGCAATGAAGCCATTTCCCTATTTGTTACATGCGTAAGAATCAATCTCAGATGAATAAACTCTATTTCAAAAAAGACCATACTGATGATGGTCAAGCTTGCTTTAACTGTGGAAAGAAGAGACATTTTATTGCAGAATGCAACAGGCCAAGAAAGGTTGAAAAGAGACCGGTTGACATGAGAAGGTCTAAAGACGACAAAAAGTTAACCAAAAAGAAGAGTCAACGAGTTTTGGTTCGTAGAAGAGGATAAAGGCAAATGGGCTGACTCAGAGTCAGAAAGATCCATCTCTGAAGAATCAACGAGTGAAAGCAAAGATGAGACGGTAAAATGTCTCATGGCTAATGAAGATCCAGAATCCTCAGATGAAATGATATTTGACTTTGATTCTATTGAATTTACACGAGAAGACCATGTCACGACACTGCACGACATGGTAAATAAGTTCAAAGGACTATCGCAGCAATTCGATGAAGTCAAGACATAAAAACAGGACTTGAAAAACAAGTTGACTCTCTCTAGCTGTTCGCAGAAAAAGAAGGTTGACGATTTAAAAGTGAAGCTAAGTCTGTTAGCGGCTGAGAATGATGATCTGCGTAAATTGTTCCATGCCACGTTAAAAGAGAAAAAACTGTTGATGAATATAGTCAACACATAGAACAAGTCCTCAGCCTCTCTCAATAAGATGCATGAGATACAAAAATCGACCGGAGACAGAACCGGGCTAGGTTATAGCATCAATGAACATGACAAGCCTGAAGTCCAAGGTATTCAGAATGTAAATCTTTAGAACAATGGAAGGCGACGTGGTTTAGGATACGTCGAAGTTGAGAGTGCTAAATCTAACCGATCATGGCTCAGACGCAGGTTAAATCCAATCGTTCACAACGGTTTTGAAAAGACCACTACTTTGTTTTTTTTTTAAATCCTAAACTCTAAAATACTAAATAAAACTTAACATATCATAAATCATAATAATTGTAACATTAGAAATCTCAGTGCATAAAATAAATCATAAATCATCCATTAACAATAAAATAAAATATGAAAATATCTCTAATAAAAATCATGAACATAACCCTTAAATCATAAATCTATCTAGCTAGTGCGGAAACATAAAGGCTATCGGGTGTGTACTGCTGCACTCGATCCACTCAAGCGTGAGCACCTCCCATAAATCATAAAATCCTGCATCATACAAACCTAGTGAGTCTAATGACTCAGCACGTTCTAAACATAAATAAAAATAATACATATATAAGCGCATGCATTTAAAAATCATATTTTTATTTAAAATAGCTTTTGGACATGAATAAACTATTTAAAATCATTTTGAGCATTAATAAATCATTTAAAATAAGCTTTAATCATCATCATGAATCTTATATCATAAAAATTATTTAAATCATAAGCTTTCAATCATATATCATTTTTGGTGAAGTTTGATCCTCGAAAGTGACTAGCTTTTATCCTTTGGTCGACTGATCAGTCTTGAGCTCCACATGGCCCATGGGGGTGTGCACTAGGCTGCACCGTGGAAACACGATCTTCGGGGCTCCCTCGGGGGCCTTCTCCCATAGAAAGGCTCCCTCTAGGCCTTTTCCCACGTATGGGCTCCCTCTGGGGCCTTCTCCCTTAAATGGGCTCCCTCTGGGCCTTCTCCCTTAAATGGGCTCCCTCTAGGGCCTTTTCCCCACTCGTCATCCCCACAAAATCATATATCATATGTCACAGTCAATTCACATCCCTCAAAATATTTTTCTTTTTCTTTAAAAATCGTAAAATAGCACAACTTTCCAAAAATAGCATTTTAAACAGTAAAAATTGCACAGCTTTACAATAAATCATAAAAATACATATTACCATCAAAATCATCATTTTAAATCATAAAATATCATTTAATATGCGTTATGATCCTTCGGGACGCTGCCAAGCGTTTTCGTATTTTCCTAAGTGTAAAAAGACTGTTTTGCCCCTGGACGTAAAAATTCTCGAATTTATCTTTTTCTCACTTTTAATGATATAGGCTTATTATAAATAATTATTTAGGCTTAAATATAATTTTTCATAATTTTATGAAGCTTAAAACTATACTTTTTAATTAATTCTTTAATTAACGTTTCGTGCGGCGATAAAATCCCGGATAAATCAAAACTCATTATTTTGATCCTAAATTTTAAACATAAAATTTTTGGTATTATTTTCTACCCTTCCAAGTCATGAGCTACACTTGTGGACCCATGGATTCAATTTTTTCTTTTTAAATTTTGAAATTGACACATTATCGAACACACCGAGCCATCTCCCAAAATACTCGAGCCTCGCCCAAGCCACCTTGAGCCAAACCCTAGCCAACCCATCTACGCACCCTCCTGACCAAGCCCAAGCCCCTGAACCTAGCTCTGGCTCGCTCAAACTCACCTGGACAGAAGCACAAACCTGCACAAGGAAGAGAACTCACGCCTAGGGAGTCCTAGCCCACTAGGACTCTTCAAACCGAGTCACCACCAAACAACCATAACCCTAACCCTCCTTGGACCGCGTCCAGACCCTACCCAGACCAGCCCAAGCCTTGGACCAAAGCAGCGAAGCACCTGGATCAGAAAACAACCTACGCGCATGCTTGTGCTCTCCTCACGGTTCCATGTTTTCCCTCGAGCCAGCAGCGACCAAACCGCACCAGCCCCTAGCCCAGCCCTTACCCATCAACATTAGACTCTATAGGACCTACCTAACTCGCCCAAGCCCAAGCAGCGAGCCCCTGAACCGTGCTGCAACCCTGCACAGAACAAGAGCTGCGCACGCCCCTTCCTTAGCGTATGGACTCCTTCTTGTGTGGGGGTTCCTATTCGAGCCACCACCGAGGCCAAGTCCTCCTGCCCCTCACTAGACCACCCTAAGCCTTCACCCAGACCACCTAGCCAGCCCCTTAGCCAGCCACTCCCCTGAAATTCTCGGCCACCAGAAATTCCCTTCGAGAAGAGCCCCAACTAGCGTGGACTCCTTCCCCAGCCCCAAGCTCGAATCCTAGCCACCCTAAGACCCTACCTAGCCTTCGAACCTGACCCTGGCCAAGCCCCCAACCAGCCCTGGCCAGCCCCCAAGCCCCATGCAAAACCCTTGAGCTCCTTGAAACATAGCATGCACAAGAAACTCCAAAAACTCACGTTCTTATTTCTGAATTAGCCCACAAATTTCCAGCCCTGTTTTCTTGATTAATTTATCATGTTTTGGCTATAACTCATTCATGTTTTATCATGTATTGACAGCATGTCCGTTGGATTCAAACACGTTTTTCATAAAAATGTAAAAAGATCGTATAAACGTTCTACCGTAAAAATTATCGAATATCTATTTTTTTCATGCATAATCAATTAAAACACACATAATATGATTTGTATGATGTTTTAAAAGTGTTTAGGAATGTGCCTTTGCGTTTATAACGCTCGAATATACGATATTCGGCGAGGATGCGACGTTGGACGAACGGATGACGAAGAACCAGCTTTTCTTTCTTCCTAAATTTCGAAAATCTGAATGATGTGTGCAAGGGTGTGATTTACGGCTGATTGGTGTGAATTGTGAGGGTTTGAAGACCTAATACCCTTATTTATAAATAATTAATATGCTAATGGTTTTTGGTTTTGGGCTTGCATGCTTAAGGGTAATTGGGCCTACTAAAATTAATAAAGTTGGGCCCAATAACACTTAATTAATTAAATAATAAAAGTTTATAAAATAATTTTCCCAAAATAATATTTTTGATCTTTTAAAACTACTTGTTTGCCCAAAACCGGCTTCCCGGGAAAAATCGAGCTCGACTCGTAAAATAATTCGGACTCCAACATTTTTAGGAAAAATTAAATCATTCTTAATCATATTAGGAAGCCTTGCCATTATTTAATGAAAAATACATATTCTTGTCTTGGTCGTCTCCGGTATCTTTTTCTCTACCTATTATCGAATATTCGGGTAAAAATCTTTAATTTCATGAAATTATGTCATAGTATCATTTAATCATGTCATATAATCATATAAAAAAAAATATCATGATAGCATTTAGAATCAATTAATTAAGACAATTAAAATAATTTTACATGCATGTGGTTTACGTAGGTTGGTTTTTCGGACGTTACAATTCTCCCCCCTTAAATAGAATTTCGTCCTCGAAATTTTCCTTGACTTAATGATTGCAAAGCTTAGATTCCCTTATCCATCTCCAACTTAACATCTAACTTAAATCTTACTCTTCAATTCGGTCCTCAAAATCTTTGAAATTGCAATTCTGACCCAAAAATTTCTCAAAGTCGAATCCTAAATCCAGCTCAAGTAGTGCATGCACCCTATTCTTTCTAAGTTCTTTTATAACCCAAACAATTCCTTTAATCCATTTTAACATTTCATGCAGCATGCAACTAATATTTATAAAAATAACATGCATTTAATCTCCTATATCATTTATCATATAAGCATTTAAAAGAATTTCAACATATAAAACATAAAGCAGTAAAAACTCACATACTTGAGGTGTGACTTATTGAGCTTCTCAAAGTGATAGTACACAGCCTTTTGGGGAACCTCGCTCTGATACCAACTAAAACGACCACTACTTTTTTTTTTTTTTTTTAAATCCTAAACTCTAAAATACTAAATAAAACTTAACATATCATAAATCATAATAATTGTAACATTTGAAATCTCAGTGCATAAAATAAATCATAAATCATCCACTAACAATAAAATAAAGTATCAAAATATCTCTAATAAAAATCATGAACATAATCCTTAAATCATAAATCTATCTAGCTAGTGCGGAAACATAAAGGCCCTCGGATGTGTACTGCTGCAATCGATCCACTCAAGCGTCAGCACCTCCCATAAATCATCACATCCTGCATCATACAAACCTAGTGAGTCTAATGACTCATCACGTTCTAAACATAGATAACAAATAATACATATATAAACGCATGCATTTAAAAATCATATTTTTATTTAAAATAGCTTTTGGACATGAATAAACTATTTAAAATCATTTTGAGCATAAATAAATCATTTAAAATAAGCTTTAATCATCATCATGATTCATATATCATAAAAATCATTTTAATCATAAGCTTTCAATCATATATCATTTTTGGTGAAGTTTGATCATCGAAAGTGACTAGCTTTTATCCTTTGGTCGACTGATAATTCTTCAGCTCCACATGGCCTATGGGGGTGTGCACTAGGCTCCACCGTGGAAACACGATCGTCGGGACTCCCTCGGGGGCCTTTTCCCATAAACAGACTCCCTCTGGGTCTTTTCCCACGTATGGGCTCCCTCTAGGGCCTTCTCCCGTAAATGGGCTCCCTCTAGGGCCTTTTCCCATCACGTCATCCCCAAAAAATCATATATCATATGTCACAGCCAATTCACATCCCTCAAAATATTTTTTCTTTTCTTTAAAAGTCGTAAAATAGCACAACTTTCCAAAAATAGCATTTTAAACAGTAAAAAAAGCACAGCTTTACGATAAATCATAAAAATACATATTATCATCAAAATCATAATTTTAAATCATAAAATATCATTTAACATGCGTTATGATCCTTCGGGACGCTGCCAAGCGTTTTCGTATTTTCCTAAGTGTAAAAAGACCGTTTTGCCCATGGACGTAAAAATTCTCGAATTTATCTTTTTCTCATTTTTAATGACATGGGCTTATTCTAAATAATTATTTAGGCTTAAATATAATTTTTCATAATTTTATGAAGCTTAAAACTAGACTTTTCAATTAATTCTTTAATTAACGTTTCGTGCGGCGATAAAATCGCGGATAAATCCAAAACTCATTATTTTGATCCCAAATTTTAAACATAAAATTTTTGGTATTTATTCTACCCTTCCAAGTCATCAGCCACACCCGTGGACCCATGGATTCAATTTTTTCCTTTTAAATTTCGAAATTGACACATTATCGAACACACCGAGCCACGCCCGAGCCACCTTGAGCCAAACCCTAGCCAACCCATCTAGGCACCCTCCTGACCAAGCCCAAGCGCCTGAATCTAGCCCTGGATTGCTCAAACTCACCTGGACAGAGGCACTAACCTGCATAAGGAAGAGAACTCACGCTTATGGAGTCCTAGCCCACTAGGACTCTTCCAGCCGAGCCACCACCGAACCACCATGACCCTAAACCTCCCTGGATCGCGTCCAGACCCTACCCAGACCAGCCTAAGCCCTGGACCCAAGCAGCGACGCACCTGGATCAGAAATCAACCTACGCGCATGCTTGTGCTCTCCTCACGGTTCCGTGTTTTCCCTCGAGCCAGCAGCGACCCAGCCGCACCAGCCCCTAGCCCAGCCCTTACCCATCAACCTTAGACCCTATAGGACGTACCTAACTCGCCCAAGCCCCAACAACGAGCCCCTGAACCGCGCTGCAACCGTGAACAGAACAAGAGCTGCGCACGCCCCTTCCTTAGCGTATGGACTCCTTCTTGTGTGGGGGTTCCTACTCGAGCCACCACCAAGCCCAAGTCCTCCTGACCCTCACTGGACCACCCTAAGACTTCACCCAGACCACCTAGCCAGCCCTTTAGCGAGCCACTCCCCTGAAATTCTCGGCCACCAGAAATTCTCTTCAAAAGAGCCCCAACTAGCGTGGACTCCTTCCCCAGCCCCAAGCTTGAACCCTAGCCACCCTAAGACCCTACCTAGCCTTCAAACCTGACCCTGGCCAAGCCCCAACCAGCCCTGGATAGCCCCCGAGCCCCAAGCAAAACCCACGAGCTCATTGAAACATAGCATGCACAAGAAACTCCAAAAACTCACGTTCTTATTTCTGAATTAGCCGACGATTTTCCAGCCCTTTTTTCTTGATTAATTTATCATGTTTTGGCTATAACTCATTCATGTTTTATCATGTATTGACAGCATGTCCGTTGGATTCAAACACGTTTTTCATAAAAATGTAAAAAGATCGTATAAACGTTCTACCGTAAAAATTATCGAATATCTATTTTTTTCATGCTTAATCAATAAAAACACACATAATATGATTTTTATGATGTTTTAAAAGGGTTTAAGAACGTGCATTTGCGCTTATAACGCTCGAATATACGATCTTCGACGAGGGTGCGACGTTGGACGACCGGATGACGAAGAACACAAGCTTTTCTTTCTTTCTAAATTTCGAAAATCTGAATGGTGTGTGCAAGGGTGTGATTTACGGCTGATTGGTGTGAATTGTGAGGGTTTGAAGACCTAATACCCTTATTTATAAATAATTAATATGCTAATGGTTTTTGGTTTTGGGCTTGCATGCTTAAGGGTAATTGGGCCTACTAAAATTAATAAAATTGGGCCCAATAACACATAATTAATTAAATAATAAAAGTTTATAAAATAAGTTTCCCAAAAATAATATTTTTGATCTTTTAAAATTTCTTGTTTGCCCAAAACCGGCTTCTCGGGAAAAATCGAGCTCGACTCGTAAAATAATTCGGACTCCAACATTTTTAGGAAAAATAAATCATTCTTAATCATATTAGGAAGCCTTGCCATTATTTAATGAAAGATACATATTCTTGTCTTGGTCGTTTTCGGTCTCATTTTCCCTACCTACTATCGAATATTCGGGTAAAAATCCTTAATTTCATGAAATCATGTCATAGTATCATTTAATCATGCAATCATGTCATATAATCATATAATAAATATCATGAAAGCATTTAAAATCAATTAATAAAGACAATTAAACAATTAAAATAATTTTGCATGCATGTGGTTTACGTAGGTTGGTTTTTCGGGCGTTACAGGTTTAGATTGGTCCTGTAGAAAGCCAAGTTCAACCGGATATCACTCAAAAACAAGACATAACTGTTACTAAATAACCGACATGTTCAAAAGAGGTACAGAGTGATTGACAATGACAGACGGCCAAGACAACATACTGAAAAAGAAAGAACACTGCATACACCACCTGATTATGCACTTAACCACATTCACCTTGGGACACACCATGGAAAATCCTTTAGGATAATTCAGATGTGGGTTCCTAAGGGTCTAATCAGCTCAGGACCCAAATAGGAAAGGGTACCAATTTCTCATTTCAATGATTTCAGGCATTGAAGAAAAAAACTTGGAAGAATCCATCTGGTTCCTGGACAGCGGTTGTTTCAGACACATGACAGGGAACAAAAGTCTTTTATCAGAAGTCGTCAAATACAAAGGACCAACGATCACCTTTGGTGATAAATCTAAAAGTAAAGCTGTGGGTAAAGGTAATATTATCCACGACAAGATTATCATTAAAGACGTACTTTTAGTAGAAAACATGTGTTATAACCTGATTAGCATAAGCCAATTATGTGACAACGGTTACACCGTTGAGTTTCACAAACATATATGCACTGTCAAATCTGCTGCAGGTAACACTTTGCTAACTGGTTATAGAGAGCAAAATACGTATAAGGTAAAATGGAATGATGATTGTCTAAATGTACCTACTTGCTTCATAGCCTTAAATGGTAATAAAAATTGGCTTTGGCATAAACGACTTAATCATCTTAATTTCAAATTCATTGCTACTATTAGCAAGCTTAAACTGGTATTTGGTTTGCCTAACATTGATTTTGCCAACGATAGAATTTGTAATGCTTGTCAGCCAGGTAAACAAGTTCGCTCAACCTTCAAGAACAAAAAGAAACTCATCAGCTAGATGCCTGGAACCTCTCCACATGGATTTGTTTGGACCCATACCGGTAATAAACCTAGGGGGAAAGAAATATACCTTTGTGGTAATTGACGACTTCTTTAGATTTACATGGGTAATATTTTTAAGCTCCAAAGATCAAACCGCGGCTCAACTGATCAAGCTCCTCAAAAGACTTCAAAATGAGAAACCTTAAGCAATAGACATAATAAGGAGTGACAGAGGAACTAAATTTCTGAAACAATTCATGTCATCTTATCTTGAAGATCATGGCATAAAGCATCAGCTGTCGGCTGCAAGATCACCTCAACAGAATGGAGTAGCTGAAAGAAGGAACCGCACACTAAAGTAAACGGCTAGGACCATGCTGGCAAAATCCGGTATTTCACAGTGGTTTTGGGCAGAGGCCATCAATACAGCCTGTTATACTTAGAATCGGTCCATGATCAATAAAAATCATGAAAACTCCATATGATATCTGTTCAGAAGTTGGATACTTCCGCATTTTCGGTTGTAAGAGTTTCATTCATAATAATGGCAAGACACACCTAACCGCATTTGATGTGAAAGCTGATAATGGTGTCTTCCTGAGATACTCAGCAGTGAGCAAAGCGTATAGAGTTTATAATCAAAGAACTCTCACTGTTGAAGAATCCATACATATTGTATTTGATTAATCATCCATATGTCACGACAATAGTTGTAGCAACATTCATGATTTAATTAATAAACTTGATGCTACTAACTTTGAAGCTAGCAGTGATGACGAAATAGATTTGAGAAAAATAGGTGAACACATCTTGGAGCAAAGTCCAACCGTTCAAGAACAAACTCATCAGATAAATGAACCAGAGAACAATCATCAACCAGAGATTATTTAGATAGAAGAAGAGACGCTGGAACAAGAAGATGATATCACACAACCAACCGAGTCAAATCCATATGGACCATGTCTCCGATGGCAAAAGATCCATCCACTCGAGCTGATCATCGGTGTGAGGACCCGGGCGCTAACTCATTTTCTTAACTCATCATTGGGATTAAATGGATCGATTAAATAGGCTACGTCGAATTTTTTTTTAAA
Source organism: Primulina huaijiensis (assembly GCF_012295235.1). Lineage (NCBI taxonomy): Eukaryota > Viridiplantae > Streptophyta > Magnoliopsida > Lamiales > Gesneriaceae > Primulina > Primulina huaijiensis. Next base: position 4,632,391 of record NC_133314.1, read on the forward strand.
CAAAGTTGAGCACCTCATAAGCAAGTGTCCAAAATACTACAACCAGTTATGCTCCATCTTATTCAATTTACAAGATCAAGTTTAATATTTACAACATGATCAAAGATACAAAACTTGTTCAAAATAAAGCCATAACAAACTAGTGTTTATCAACCATATTTCAAGTGTTGAACAACCAGTTTTACATCTAAGCCCGGATCACCACTCTAATCTCGATCTTTCATGCTCTTCTCGACCCTGATCATGTCCCACCTGTTGTCATGCACACATACAAACACAACAACAGTCGGAGAACTCCGGTGAGAATATATTTCCTAGTATAAACAATGTATACATGCATGTCATACAAGCATATACAAAAGCATAAAATATTTGTCAAATAATATGTATCATAGTCTAAGAAATATAAATCGAGACAAAGCTTTAAATCAACTCTTTAACTCTTAATCTTTGACTCGACTCTTATCAAGGGATCCCGGTTTGAATAAGAACGTAACAAGTCTCCCACCGACTCTCCCATTCAAGGTGGTGGTAAGTCTCTATTCCCGGACTTCGGCCCATTATATCGAGTGTCTACAATAGGAGTCGATCTTTCTCCTAAGCGCATCGATATAAACCAAACGTCCAGTGACTTGGCACCTCTAGCAAAGACTCATCTATCTCATAATACATTTTTTTCTATAACTCAATATACTAAGCACATTAATCTCAAGAATTTTGAACACATCAAAGCAATACAATTTAGTATGTGGTTTTGGGGAACTCAAGTCATATCTTACTCGAGTTATCTATCCCGGTTTAACAATTATTTATACCTTTCTTTTCTCGGTTTTTGGTTTGACGCAACCAATCTCAATCTTGCTCGCTAACCTCCTGTTCTTCAATGTATAAAAGTTTGGCAACTTTGCTCGTTCTTCTACTGGGTTCGAAGTTGAATTCTCGAGTTCGAAGCCTTCAATACCAAATCTGGAATGACATATTTGAGAGGCACAATATCAACATATAACTCAAAGCAAGACATGATTTGATCAATACTCAATCTAGTTAAATTTCGACGGCATAACGGCGCAATCTCGAGATACCCGGCAACTCAAACCTCAATCTATGACTACCACAACTCATAACCATCAACAAATACCACCACAATCTCAAAAATCTGCATAACCTCATTCAACCATAAGCTGGAAAAACAATAACAATTGCATACGTTGTCCGTTCTTCGATCCGGTTTCGATTACACGCTTACCATAATCTCAGAACACATAATATAAATCAAAGTATGATTTCTCCAACACTAAATTTTCGAACCAAGCAGGAAATTAAGAAAACTTACATCCCTTCAAAGCTCTAGACGAGAGAAGCACGGAACTATGCTCGAATCGAAAATCGGATGGCCGGATCTTGCACAATCAATTTTCTAAGATGTAAGGAAGCTTGAGGATTTCCATGGAGGTTCTCGGTTCTTGCTGCTCAATTTCTGAAGTGGATGAAGGGGTTACATGTTAAATTGCATGGCAAGACATGTGTCCCATTCAAATTCATTTTCGCGTCCAGCACTTCTCATGCATATGCGCGCCCGCTGCTCGGGCATATGCGCGAGACTCTCTGTCTCAGCACTTGGAAATTCACCTGCTCGCGCATATGCGCGGAGTCTTCTGGCCTTTACCCCCTTCTCGCGCATATGCGTGCTTATTCTCCGCGTAGGTGCACGAGGTCTGTTGGCCTCCACACGACTCACATGCTTTCCCACGCCTTCCTCGGAGCTTGGCCTTCCATGATCGCCTCACTTCATCAATTAACTAATCTCGAATTACCATAATATAATTCGGGCTTTACAATCGGTAACCCTACTACTCCTCTTAGAACTAGAAAATAAATGATTAATGAATTTATGCATGCTGCTTTTGTTTCCCAGTTATAACTTAAGAAAATCGATGATGTACTACATGATACCAATTGGATAGAGGTTATGCAGGAGGAACTTAATCAATTTAAAAGAAGCAAAGTTTGGCATCAAGTTCCCCGTCCTGATAATATACATGTTATTGGCACTAGAAGTGTGTTTAGAAACAAAATGGATTAAAACGGTTCAATAATCAGAAACAACGCTAGATTAGTGGCTCAAGGCTATAGGCAGGAAGAAGAAATAGACTTTGATGAATCATTTGCCCATGTCGCTAGGCTAGGAGCAATTAGAATATTTATGACCTTTGCAGCATTTAAGAATTTTAAGGTATATCAAATGGATGTTAAATCTGCATTCTTAAATGGTTTGCTAAATGAGGAAGTATTTATATAGCAACCACCTGACTTTGTTAATCACATTCATCCTGATTATGTTTACAAACTAGATAAAGCATTGTATTGACTAAAACAAGCCCCAATAGCATGGTATGACACGTTAACTAAATTCTTGCTTGAGCATGGCTTCTCAATTTGAACGGTTGACAAAATTTTGTTTAAATTTTCAAAAAATGTTAACTCGCTATTTTTACAAATATATGTGGATGATATTATATTCAGATCAACTAATTCTAAATTGTGTGAGAGATTCTCTAAGACGATGCAGGAACAGTTTCAAATGACCATGATGGGAGAATTTAACTTCTTTCTAGGGTTGCAAGTCAAGTAGTCAAAGAATGATATCTTCATTAACCAAGCTAAATACACAAAAGATATACTGAAAAAGTTTGGAATGGAGAATTGCTACCAAGCTACTACCCCAATGAGCTCATTAATCAAACTAGACAAAGATGAAAGGGGAATATCGGTGGAGATAAAAATGTACAGAAAATTAATTGGTTCACTATTATATTTAACTGTCAGTCGTCCAGATATTATGTTTGTTGTTTGTTTATGCGCACGATTTCAATATAATCCTATGCAATCTCATTTTACTGCCGTTAAACGAATTCTTAAATATCTTAAGGGCACTATTAATGTGGGTCTTTGGTATCCCAAGGATTCAAGTCTTCATCTTGTAGGATTTTCAGACGCAGTCTATGCTGGTTTCAAAATTGACAGAAAGATTACTAGCGGCTCATGTCAGTTTTCGGGTGATAGATTAATATCTTGGTTTAGCTAGAAACAGACGTCTATTGCCACATCAACCACTGAAGCAGAGTACCTTGCGGCTGGAATCTGCTACGCTCAGATGCTGTGGATACAAAAACAGCTGAAAGATTATGGAATTCAAGCCACTGATTCTCCTATCTTCTGTGACAACACTAGTGCAATTGCAATCACATATAATTCTATTATGCACTCTCGGAAAAAGTACATTGACATCAGACACCATTTCATCCTAGAACATGTCATGAAGAAAGATATTCGGCATGAATACGTTCATACGGATCAACAAGCAGCTGATATATTCATAAAACGGCTACCAGAGGCTAAGTTTTCTTATTTCCGAAATACACTTGGTTTAATCGATTTATCTTAGTCATTTTTAACATCTTTATATGATTGATTTTTTTGCCAAGTTTGTAATGCAAGAAATAAAAGAGAAAGACAGATAACAAGCAGTAAAACAAAATAAAATTTTAGTAATGCAGGCAGGAGCGTACAATAGAAATTTCTTTTTTCACCGCACCCCTCCAGAAGGCCAACCAAGTGGTCAGCCCTTTGATGAAGGTGCGCATAAAGTCCTCTGAGAAGGCAATCCTTCTCAGAGTCCTCTGCTCCTTCAAAAGCATAAGGAGATAGACACCTTCGTCAGTGAATATATCTATGGTATTAGCGATGCGGAGGCACTGCTGATACTTCTTCAGTGTTGCCATCCCTTTGGGGGTGGGAACAAAGGGAGGACTGAAGTTCCTGGATTTTCATCCAGGTTGGCAGTGTCTTTTCCAAGACGTTGTTCTCCAGAGCAACCTTCCGGGCTGCAACTATGGACCGCATGTACTCCTCGGCTAGATCAGACTCGTTTGAACTGCTTCCATTATCCATCTTCTCTTGTTATATCTGCTTTGTGTTTCGAAGTGATTTTGCGACTAACCCTTCTACTTGTATTTATAGATAAGATCCATACGAAGAGTCATCATCATAATCACTGACATGAGGATATGAAGATTTCTCTGTCAAACTACCGTCGGTTCATTCCCCGAGGATAAAATTACTTAATGCACTTGCTTAGGGGTAATATTGGTTTAGTCAATAAATTAATGGGATTCCAACCGCATAGACTGACCAATGCTTAACTCGTGGATATTGCGTGACTCAACCGCTTCCTCTCTAATCATATCAATCAACCAGTTCATTTCTCTATGCGGGGCATGACTTCTCCATGACATTTCGTAAAAATTACTCAACTATGCATCTGCCCTGTTTGACGTGACAGTTATCTTATTAAAATTTGAAATCATTTATTTTACAGTCATCTAAAGAATTTCAAAATTTTAAAATCCCTTCACTGACAGTCCTCCACGTGGACTTATTTGTGATTCTCTGAACCAGACATACATATACGAATTTTATGTTATTATTATCTTTACCTTGCTACATACATACGAAATTCCAGGTGTTTATTTCAATCTTTCCTCTTCATTATTCTCTGAGATTTTATTACAGGTGTTTATTTCAATCTTTCCTCTTCAAACACACAAATGGCAGCATCGATTGCTCACAATACAATTGCTGTCAACTTCGCTTCAGTACTTTCCATGACTAACAAGCCAATGCAAGCCATGTTTCATATGCTTGAATCTTCTGGATTTCGTTCATTTCTGGGATGCAGTGAGAAATACTTTGAGAATCTGTTGAAGGAGTTCTTCGATTCTGCATACATGGAAAACGGTGAAATTATATGCGCTGTTCAAGGGAAAAATCTTCATTTCACCTAGAATATGTTTGCTGATTTGTTTAAACTACCGACTGTTGGAATCACTGACTTTTCTACACTTCCAGTGGACAATATTGAGCTTTGGAGAAGCAATTTTTCCATTTCTGATTCTCTCATTTCTTCTCCAACCTATCAAAAACGCGATCTGAAGATCGAATTTAGACTGCTGGCTGATATTGTGGCAAAGAGATGGAAGAAAGGGCCAAAGCTGAACAAGCTAAACAGATCCCTCAAACGTTAATATATTGTACTTGTTTAGTTGTTTATTTTGCTTTAAATATTGTAATTACATTCACTCAATAAAATACAATATTTTCTTAACATGTGCCTTATTTAAGCTTGCTGCAATTATATGTAAATTGTTGTATAGCCTTGTAGCTGGGTTTTGTCATCACCGAAAAGGGAGAAATTGTCAAGGAATTATTATTACCCAAGAATTTTGGTGATCGACAAAATCAAGACAACACTTCACTGTTTCAGGAAACAGCTGCATATTTTGTGTAACACGAATCAACTCTACTGCCTAGCTCAACATCCGAACAGCTTATAAACCGGCTATAGCAAAAAGAGTCTAACCACTTAAACAAAGGACAGCTGGTTTCGCAACCGGTTAAAAGTAAAGAAGCCTGACCGCTTGAATTACAGACCGCTTATAATTCAACCGTTTGAAATAAAAGAAGCTCGAACTTTGAAGGACTTCTCAAACCGGCTGATTCGAAGATGTCATTAAGAGAGCTATTTATTGCTCACTTAATGAAAGACATTATCTGATCGGTTAAGGACATTCAATGGTTTGCACTGCTTCAAAGTAAGCTAGTTTTTACATCAATCCCGAGAATGATACGCATTTATAACTAACCCCATAAAATAAAGATCATTTATATGTTACAAATGTCTGAGGATAAAAACAATTACCATAAACGGTAACTTTGAAGTAACTCTTCAAAAAAGGGGATTCAAGGTCATCTGTTATTGGAAAAAACACAACAAAACACGTGTTTTTTTTATTGGAAACTATACCGAAAGTGGTCATGTACATCTTATTTATGTTTTCTTATAAGTCGATATATTGATTCGAAATGATTAAATATTATTAAACATTTAAATATCTCCAGTTCGTTTCCGTGTTCCTAGAGAATCAGAGATGGCGGGTGAGAAAGAGCAGGGAATATCAACGGTGAAATCAATTCTGGTGTACCCGATTAAATCTTGCCGAGGAATTTCTCTTCCTCAAGCGCCCATCACTTCCACTGGTAGTATGCACCTTCCCTTTGAATTCTTGAAAGATAACTGGACTTATTTATCTACTTGCTGCATCTGAAGGATTCAAGTGGGACCGACAATGGCTGATCATCAATTCCAAAGGCAGAGCATATACGCAGAGAGTTGAGCCGAAGCTTGCTTTAGTCCAAGTCTCTCTGCCGGATGAGGCGTTTTCTGAGGATTGGCAACCAAATAGCAACTCATATTTAGGTATGCACTTGCTTTGGTTTTCTTGGTTTTTTGTTGTCGAAACAGGAAAAAAAATGTGTCCAGAATCTGATATTCAAATGCAAGAACTTGAGGAAATATATGGGTTATGTCGATATTTTAAATTTAGCAGATTTGTTTGATGTTTCAATTTGATGCCCATGCCCTTCTCTCCAGTTTTTTCTTTTCAGTATTTGACCTTTGACTTCCGGTGCCTTGTTTCAATGAAGTTCTTTGCTGAAGTTCATTCATTTACTTGAAATGAATTTGTAATCATATAATTTATTCCTTGACGTGGTGGGAAGTTGTAGTTCAGAACAACATTTTCATCTACCAAATACGATCCCTAAAAATGAGTTGAGTGGGTCTCCATTATCCCAAATGGAAAAGGGAAACTAATGTGAGATCAAAAAGGTGCAAGTCATTGAAAAACTTTTGTACATTCCTGAATGGATAATCAAGCATAAGTTAACACTTAACACTACGGTATTCATTCTTCTTCAGAGGTCAAAGCTCCTGGTATGGATGTGCTGAAGGTTCCATTGACCAAACCATTGAAAACAGCGGACAATGTCTCCGTGTGGGAGTGGTGTGGTTCTGCGTTAGATGAAGGAGCTAGTGCTGCAGAATGGTTCTCCACTTACCTTGGGAAATCTAGCAGACTAGTGCGCTTTAATTCTGGTAAAGCAATGAAACTTGCACCCACAACCATGTCCTTCCCCAGCACCAAATTGACTCTGATTTATGGGTAACTTGGTCAATCTGAAATGAATAGTTTTTTATAGGAAGATTCTTTTTGCTTCTTTCAACATTTGCAATTGAACATTACATGTGGTTCCTGGTAAATTAGAATTGAAGGATAGAACTATAGTTTTGTGTCAAAATTTGTATCTGGAGAAAAAATGGCTAACTTTTGTTTTCTTCGTACAGATTCAGAGGTTAGGCCAGTGGATCCAAATTATGCCCATGGACACAAAGTTATGTTTGCTGATGGATATCCATTCCTTTTGATATCACAGGTGAATAACGGGTGAGTTCAACACAACATTTTTCATGGCATACACTCTTATGTATCCTATGTACATCAACGCAGGGATCATTGAATGCATTAAATGCTCTTCTCCAGGAACCTGTGCCGATTGACCGTTTCCGACCCAAGTATGCACCTGTGCATTTCTCTTTGAAGCATCCTAAAAGTATGGAATTAAATTGTGCATAGATTCATAATGGAGCCATGGCTACTAGCTTTGAACATAGTAATATTCATTGGGCCTAATTATTAGGTTATTGTAAGCAATGTAGTTTTGACTTACATGTTCAACAAAGTCTAATTTATTCTTCTTAAATAACCATGACTTGGGTACACTTTTCTCTAGGCATATTTCTCCATATTGATTTTGTCACGCCCTAGGCCAACGCAAGCGCGACCACAATAGACTCTTGGAGCAATTATTTCATATTCGTCATTGCTTTATAAATTGATTAACTTAAGTTGTTATGGGAGTTCATTGTATCTTATTATAAACTCAGTTAATCATCCAATTTTTCTCTATGTGGGATGAAGAATCACTATCACCCCTCCTTCAGAACATGACATCATCGTCGTGGCCTGATCCCTCTGTCGATCAACACCTTGAATCTAGAGGTGGCTCCCGTGTATGTAGCAATATGTCTCGGAGGTTCAAGAGATGACTTCCACACATGTAGCATATTGCCCTACACAACACTTATTTCCTTAAGTTCATTAGGTGACCGTTTCTGATACCATACTGTCACGCCTCATGCATAGGCTCACGCAAGCGCAACCATACAATGGACTCCTGCAACAACTACTTTGTATCCGTCCTCGTTTTACGAAAATGGTTGACACAAGTTGTTGTAGGAGTCAATTGTATCTCATTATAAATTCAGTTAAACATCCTATTCTTGTTCATATGGAATGGGGTATCACATACACAACACATATTTTGTGTAGTTAAAGTTTCAAATTATGCTTTTGTTTGCAGCATTCTTGTGGATGGATGTTTTTCATTTTCTGAGGATTTGTGGACAGAGATACAGATAAATAAGTTGACATTCCAAGGTGTTAAACTTTGTTCACGTTGTAAGGTAAGTGAACATTCCTTGAGCTCTTTCTCGAGTGATTCCTAGAATCTTGATGATCATGGGTGGATTCAGCAAATTTAACGTGGGGTAAAATGGGACAAGGGGCGACTATCTATGGTGAGCAAAATTTATTATTCCTTTTTTTCAAAAATTATCTGTAAAAGTTCATAGAACTTTGGATTGAGTGAAGGGCAGTCGCCTCCCCTTATGCTCCGCTTGGTCTACCCCTGCCAATGATGACTAAAGTGAGCTATGGGCTATTACCCATGAACACTCAACGAGGTTGTGGAATCTGTAGATCTTGTCATATCCTTTTTTTCAGCATAACTTTGAGAAACTAAAATCTAAGGATGCATTTGGATCAAAGGATTTGAAATCCATGATATAAATTCATCAAATTTGTTTGGTGAGTTTGAAATTATTTTTCTAGTAGATTTCAAATTCTTTCTAAAATGGAATTATTTGAAATTCATTAATCAATCCTCCCCCCAAAATCCAAATCACTCAATCCAAATGCAACCTAAAGTATACCTTACGTCCTGGTTCCTGCATTCAATATCCCTTCTTACCTGATCAGAAATCATCATTCAGGTACCCACAATAAATCAAGAAACTGCAGTACCCAGGCCTGAGGTCGGCGAGACTCTATTGAAATTCCGTTCAGATGAAGTGTTACGGCCACACAGGCAACAACAAAAAGGAAGGGTGAGTAAATCTGTCGAAGAAAAAGATTCTTTTATCTGTACACAGAAACAAAATCTTTTGAGTATATTCACTCACACACACATGAAACATGATCATTATTGGAATGGTATTTGTGTTGGATTGGTTCAGGTATATTTCGGGCAGAACATGGTGTGTAGGGAGTCCCTTGTCCTAGGAGTGGAGAAGAATACGAGTAATAGCTTGATTATCAAAGTGGGAGATCCTGTATGCGTCCTGAAAATGGTTTCGTCTCCTGACATAGCTCCTGCTTAATTCGATTACCTTTTCTTTTCTTGTAACATCAGGAATATTAGATCATCAAAACTCGTGCTATTCATCCATCTTAGCATTTGAGAAGCTATTCTTGGTAATGGCATATCCCAACATCGATATGATTAACATGTTAAACAAAACAATGTCAACATCGTACCTATCACTTGTCTAAAACTCTACATCAGTGTAAATTTTAGATGACTCGTTCTAATTTTTTATGGTAAGATTTGGATATGTTGTTCTACCATTTGCAAAAATCTTGATTTTAGTCATTTTTCTGTGTGTTTTCATTTTTAAGAGTAGAAAGCCTGACACAGTTTTTATTTCTTTTTCGGTTCTGGGCATACCCAGACGTCAGACGATAATACATGAATCATTGATACATCCCCTACGAAGGAAGTAATCATAGGGGTATGAATTATACATACAACATAATATGTGCAATTTAGTTTTCGATAAAATCTCGTCGGCCTGTATCCTCAAAAAGTTTCACATTATTAATGGTCAAGATGAAGTAAACTGTGGGAGAAAATGTCAAATCTCGAGCCTTCAAAATCTGATGTGACTAAGATAGTTTTTGTAGTAGCACCTCTTGACACATGTTGCGTATAAAAGTTGTCTTTAAGATTTATGGGTTTTAATAATAATTTTTTTTGTCATGAGAAATTTTTATGTAAAAATTAAAAAAGTTTAGATAAAGATAAAGAAACATTATAGTAATTTTAAAAATTTTGAAAATCAGATTAAATATGGTAATTATATGTGAACTACAAAGTTAATAAAATAGTTTTTTTTAATATTTTTTTACTAAATAAAATCAAATGGTGCTTTAAGTGTTTATTTACACTCAAAAAAAAAATAATAATCCTTCCCTTCTTTTTTAGTTTATTTCTACGAGACCATCCTTACAAAAAAGTTTTTATTATAAAATTTGTATTTGCCTTAAATGAAACTCAAATACAATATTTTTGTGGGTCAAAACTAAAATTTAATATTTTAAAATTTTTCCATATATATTACTAAATTGACATTACCATTCGACATTCATTTAACATTAATTTATCAAAACAATGAAAATAAATTTGAATCCAAATACAATCTTACAATGAAATTATTAAAAGTTAAAACAATCAATTGAAGGGTACTATTAATTTATAGGGACCAACTGACAAATTAACAAATTGCAATTCAGACCAATGTTCTAAAAACGTAAAGAGCGTCTAAGCGTTGGATAGAAGCGCTTCAAACTTTTAAGCTTAAACAAGATTAATACGAATTTAAATACATTTTAAATTTAAACTATTATTTTATTTATCTCAAAAAAATAAATAGAGTAAACAATGCATAAATATAATAAAATGAAATGTAATGTATTGATATTTTGTCAGATTCTAATTCAATTTATTGTCCATTTAATCTATTATATCATCAATACATACTCAATTGAATAGGGCTACTTCAAAACATTAGTATCAATATCTATCATAGGTTATAAAGTGTTAATATTTACTGAATATTCATCGTCGCTACACTTAATGATTCAAGATTATACAATACTATCATTGTAAAATTTCTAATTCATGTTTATGTTCTTTTCGTTCATCGATCTTGCTTTTAAAAAAGTCGTACTTAATCTTTATTAAGCATCATTGTATATTGCTAGCACAACTTATTTATAAAATCGCTAATTTGTCTTTCTTTTTCTTCTTGTTCATCAATTTTATTTTTAAAAAAACGCACTTAAGCATATTTAATGACACTTAATATGTTTGTTGGAACTTTTTGGTTTTGGAAATTGAAAAAAATAACATTACCAAACTGAATTTCAGAGGTAAATTGAACTCGAAAACCTAACTGGTTACAAACCTAACTGATGAATAAATCAAGTGTGAAAGATATTATTAGCTCAACTGATTCTAGGTCGACTGAATAAGCTCCACCAATAGTCTATCAATCTGAATAAAATCTTTTCACTTTATGGTATAAATCAATATGATAATTCATCAAGGATTAGAATCAACTGATAAAGTTTTCTGTATTTACCGATCAATGATTAAGGTTCAGAGTTATAGTCAGAGTTCTACATATATCAGAAAGGACGTGACTGTTAGCTCAACTGATTCTAAGTCCACTGACTAAGCTCCACCGATAGTCTATCAATCTAAATAAAATCTTTTCACTTTTTGGTAAATTAGTCTGATAAGTGATTAAGGATCAAAGTCAACTTATAAATTTTTCCGTATTTACCGATCAACGATTAATGTTCAGAGTTATAGTCATAGTTCTGCATATATCAGAAATGACGATGACCTGGCAACAAGAACATCCTTATTTATGAACGAATATATTTGAAATAGGTTACCGTTGCCAATTGTAGATATAAATAGATCAGTTGACTTGACATATCATTATAAAATCAGTTCAAGGATAATATTTGTGCTTAGAAGTTTTCGGTGCTATTAGCAATTCGAAGTGAGAAGTCTTACTTCTCAAAGTTCTTTATATCAAAGTTTTACTAAGAGTTTCAGTAAGACAGTGTTTAAGTCCTATTGAAGAATGTGATTTCAAACTGCTTGTAATTACCAAAGTTTTTTAATGCAAACTTTCCGCGAGGAAGAATGGATGACATATGAGTGTTGAAATCTCCGAACATTCAGAAACAAGTATTAAGATTACCTTTTTTCTTTATTTTGCTTAACCCTCTCCACTCATTTCTACTGAGTCATTTCTTCAACTTTTTTCCGTAATGCTACTTCCGCGCAAGTCAACTGATTGACTTGCTGCAAACTCCACTGACAAGAACCAAGTTTCAGTGTTGCTAACCCAACCAAAATATATTTTTGGCTAAATTTATTCAGCCCCTCCAAATTTTATTTCGATACTGACAAGTGGTATTAAAACAGTTCATTCTTGTGCCTGAACAAAATATCCTTTGTGACACCATTCAATAATATTTCAATATTCTCTAAAGAAGATTTTGATGATTAAAAAATCAAGATGCATGCTCATTTAGCTGCTCCAGACGATTATTGTGGTTCGTCATCACAGATGTACCAATGAAAATATTGAAATCAAATTCAGCTATAGCCATCACTGAAGTTGTTTTTCAAATGCTGGAAAAACCAAGGAGCGAATGTACGAATGATGATAAGAAGAAAACAAATTTTGACAATGTGGCTAAAGATATTATGTACAAAACTCTTGATAAATACACATCCAGCAAAATCAAAATGTGTAAAACTACAAAAAAACTTTGGGAAAAATTTATTCAACTATGCGAAAAAATGAGCAGACCAAAGAAAACAAGCTCTCCGTGGCCATACAGAAGTTTGACAATATCAAAATGAATCTTGGAGAATCTATGTCTGATTTTGATGAAAGAGTTAGTTGAATTATGATTGAACTTAGTGCACTTGGAACAGGTACAACAATCGAGAAGTAATCTTGAAGATAATGAGAAAACTTCCAAAAGAATGAGATATCAAGACTATAATAATTCGTGAATCCAATAATTTATGTAAGATGAAACTCTACGATTTTTTTGCAGACTTAAAAGCTTAATAATTCGAGTTGCAAACTAGAGTAGATGATCAGTCTATCTCTCAGCTAACAAAGGCTCTAACTACTGTGAAACTAGAACCATTAGTTTCTACTTAAAAATCAGCCGAACAATAGAGCAACGATGCCATGTCATTATTTGTAAAGAAGTTTAGCAAGTTTATGAGAAAGAGTCGAGGTAATTTCCGAAGTTACGACCGAAGAAATTACCAGAATAGAGAGTCAACTAATGACTCTAATGCATGCTAGAACTATGGAAAGAGTGACCACTTCATGGAGGCTTGCCCCAAACCGAGAAAAGATGAGAGGAGGTCATCTGAAAAGGGCAAGAGATCGTTTGACAAAAGAAGATCAAAAGATGCATGAGAAAAAATCATTTAAGAAGAATCATGCTAAAAATGTGTTGATAGCTTAGGAAAACAAGTCACAGTGAGCTAACTCAGATTCTTAGCTGTCTGAATCAGAAGACTCAAGCAGTTTTAGTGATGATGAGGAAGTAAAGTGCTTAATGGCTAATAATTTGAGATCTTTTGTGTTCTTATCAAACAATCTGAAATTATTAAGATCCGATCATGTGAAGATCAAAACCAGGACTTCTTGCCTTTGTTCTTCGTAGGGTTGGCATCCAAAACAATTCAAAATCTTGATCAAATTTGGTTTGTGGTTGTTATGTATTGTTGAGTAGGTTTGGAAAGTTCGACCGAGATCTAGCTTGCGGGTCACGACTGGTGTCGATCAATTGAAGATATCCTCAGAAATACGTTAGCATAGCAGCAACACCAACAATAGCTCTTAATTAATATATAATACAATAAATAGTAGCCAAAAGGAGTACGTGCTAAGATCAAGTGCATCTTAGTAAAATATTAAGATTATCAACTTAGCATTCATTGTATACTTAGAAATTCAAAAAATGCAAGCTTCAAATTTTCAAGTGCATGAAGGTCATATATATGCAGCAAATGATACAATAAACCGAACCTTTCCACCGTATCTTTCTTTCAAGTCTAAATTTCCACCACTGTGATCAAAATGATATATATATGATGAGTATTCAATGTGTGGTTCAAATTCCAGATCTTCCTGTTCAATGCATCCACTATTGGCAACGCTTCAGAAGGATCAACCACCCAACAGCTCCAGTATTCACGTCATGTATCAGATAAGCATAGTTATCTCGAAGGCATGGTACCTACAGCAAAGGAAATACGTAAATTAAAATAACCATTGAGATTTATTTTAATTCCCTTGACTGCATATTTCACAAAGGAATATAAGGTGTATGACAAGAAGGTCATCTGACGCATCTTTGCCTCGTCTAAAACAAGAAACGGATGTAACCGTAACCCTACACTACGACAGCATAATGGAGTAATAAACATCACTCCCTGTCATCTTTATGATTAATTTGGGCTTATATGCAGAAATTCTTATGACAGAAAGAGAAGAAAGGGCAACTTGAAGATTATACAAACACAAAATTTTGGGTAGATTGGAAATCCATCTCTATTTGGGAACTCGAAAGAGATGTAACTGCACAAGTAGTCTTACATTTGTGAGAAAAGAAGTAAATTGTCCACTGAAATGGTAGATCACAGAACTACTTGAGAAGATTTTCACTTAGGAAATACCTATAGCCTCCTATGCTATAAAGTTTCATATGTGTTCTTAAAGATCCAAATGACATGAAAAGACAAAAAAATCATAAGATTTTTTTGTCTTGGGAGCGAAATGGTGCCCTTTCAAGTAATTATCACAAGTAAAAGAGCAATTTTATTTTTTTAAAAGAATTTCATCTCCTACTGCAACCAGTTAAAATAATTTTGGGAAATTCCATTATATTAGACCACATTGATTGGGAATTGTAATGTCTATGCAAATATTCAAAAATCTATAATGTTTTATGTTGTTTGTTTAAGTAATCTGAAAACACTGATTTATTGGGCTAGATCAAAATATTATATACAACCAAAATCATCCTCTTAAGGCAACAACAACTCAGCCATATATATCTCCATAGCTTCCTGTGATGAAGAATAAAATATTTATTATTGATGATGACCGGGTGAATCGAGTAAGAGTTTTGTGGACGATACCACTGGATTAGGTTGATGAGCTGGAGATGGTTGCTCGGGTACCTGGACCTGCACTCTCAAGGGAGAAAGAAGGCTAATGGGCGTCGGAAAATTCTCCAGCGTGATCACTCCGATGCTCAAGTCAGTGAAGTGTTTTTAGAGAGAATCTGATAATAAATGTTGTAGGCAATATGATCCGGAATCTGTCTGAGAGCCCGAGGAAACGATGCCCCGAGCATCCATCTTTCCGGGCCCTTACATGATACTACTGAAAACTTTCCATGCTCCGAGTTATTTTAGGATTATCCATGACCCGGATTCATGAACCTGGTTCCTCCGAGGGGTATCACCACTCCCTCCCTAAATAGTCGGGCTAGATTTTTTCTCGCTGTCCCGATTATTCTTTTATTCCCGGTCATGGATATTTTTGTCGCTTCATCCTCGTATTTTGTAGGGCTGATGTCATGATGACGTAAGCCCTAGAATTCAATAGTTTCGGGACGCTTCAAAATTCGTCCCGGCTTTTCATATCTCTGCACAATTTTCAAGATACATCCTGATCGTTCTCTTATCTTTAGATCAACAGTTTAGATCAATTTACTTCATTTATTTAAAACAAAAATCCTCCCCAATTTGTCACTTTTACCATCTTGCACTCTTCATAGCCTTCTGTGCTTCCAATCTTCCTCCGGCGAAACCACCCCTTCCGGCCAACTCTGTCAACTCGTAAGTTCTTCTCTTTTTTTTTTTATTTCTAGGAATGTCAGATTCTACCTCCTCCACTTCTGGGGCCAATGCGCGAGGTTCGTCTGGTTACGAGCCCCTAGCTCGCCTCCTCCTAGGGACCCAGTTGCTCCCTGGTTTTCGGTAATGGAGAGTACCCTGCATTCCGGGGATGAGAAAGATCTTAGAGTCTCAGGCTCTATTCCCTCTTCCCTCCAAATCCGAATCCCCGGACCCTCCGATCGAGCAGATCAGCCCCCGAAGGGTTTCTTTACCTTCTTCAAAGACCAGGTACGTAGTGGTCTTAGATTTCCCCTCCCCTCTTTTTTCATTGATGTAGCTCGCTTCCTTAGGGTCCCCATAAACCAGCTTGATGGGATTGTTATTGTTTGAACACCCAATACATATGACGCTTCAAAGACACGATATTCTCAATGAGCTGCAATAGCTCGTGTTCTAAGAATGTAAACACCGATTAATTAAATCGAGTTTGGTTTTAAACCAAGCGAAAAAATACTCGAAATAATCTTTCGTTAAGAAATCTTATCAATTTAAAGCTTTTAGCTTGTATAAACTGATTAACTGAAATAAGAAGAGAGCAATTATTGCTTGTATCAGTTCAGTTATGGTGAGAACTGAATTGATATCAGCTCGAACTGATAAAATCAGTTTAAAACAAAAGTAATTATTTTAACTCAAATTAACATATATCATAAGATATACTTTTAATGTAAAAAATAATAATTTTAGCTCGAATCAATATATATTACACAATATTTTTTATATCATAATTTAAAATGTCATCTTTGTAGTGAAAAATAATATTTTGATATAAAAAATAATAATTTTAATAAGTCGAGTCTGGTGTCGGAGAACTATCTCACAAAGTAATTCATGAAACGGTACGAGTTTTTGTGTAAAATATTACAAGTAAAGAAACAAATAAATAAATGTTAATTGGGCATGGAATAGTTTTGAAATTTAAAAATAATTTTTTAATATTAAAATAGGGGCTGGCACTCTTGGACTTGGTCTGCCGCTTCATCGGGACCGACCGACCGAATAATAATTTTTAATAAAAATATATAACTAATATTTTTTGAAAAAGACTATTCTTATTTTAGAATATTTTGAACGGGAAATTGGTCTTCAGTCTCCAGCCGTCGTTTTTTTGTGTTCAATCTCTGGGTACTTTTTTAGTACCACATTTATATATGAAGTGTACCACATTTCCACATGAAGTGTACCACAATTTGTATGACATAGTACCACAATTTTGTGGGTAAGGAGTGAACCCAAAGAAATGTTTTGATTAGGGATTTTTCACCAACTTCCCCTGTTTTGAAACAGTTTTTACAACCACGTTGAGTAATTCTCGGTTCTCAAACTCAACCAAAAACTCTAGCTCGTGTTTACAATATAATTAAGATTTTTTAAAATTTTATATAACAATCCAAATATCTCTCACATATCATGATTCGATCGTTTTTCGATTACCAACACAATATTTATTTTTCTATCGACAAAACTCTAATTTAATATCTTATTTGATTAATATCCAAACTCTATCATTCTTTAGCTACGTCCTCGCTAGGAGGTTTTTTATTCCAGCCTACAAACATGGCCAGTCCACGATACAATTATGTTTCTAGCGTCCCACATAGTTTTACATAGTTTATGAATTTTCTTTTTTTTGAGTTGGAGAATAATGTTGTTACCAGAGAGTCTCAATCTCGAGATTTCGTGTTAAACTTTGAATCTTTATGTCAGGTGAGCTATAATTATCGACGTTTATGACCATTTAGTGATGCTAGAATTTCCATGCAGATACAGACCGGAGAGACGTTCCTTTCCACCCAAGAAGCATACTTTTCCCATTCATACTCAAAGTGCACGCCCTCCGGCTATCAGATTCTTTAAGCAGCAAACTTGCCTGGAACATAGACGACTGGCTCAGCTCCATTTCGACCACATCGAACCTTGCAAAATATCCTCTCCAGAAGTCGATTTTAAGATGATGCTTCAAATTATTGTCGTCGACTGCCAACATCATTGGCTTGATTATCTCCTGAAAGTATAGTTTTTCAATTATCTTCCTACAGTCACTGTCTCCGCTGAGGCAATCCTCTAGGCAATCGAACATCGCGCTACAGAGTAACAAACTCTCGTAAAACCTGCCGATAAAGGTCCATCCTCTGATATCCGCCTCTATATCACTCACCACCGTTACACAAGGATTGAGGTTTTTGACCTCTCTTACTAAAGATTCCAACTTCTTTGGAGAATCTGACAAGGACTGCAGACAGAACTCCATGTAAACAGCCACTGCTTCTCCGGCCTCTAGCTCGAACATTTCGCTTCTAAGCTCATGAATTTCCGAGTTCAATATCCTAAATGTAAACGACAAATTCATGGATTTTGCGAAAGAAGACAATACTTTACCTGTTTCATCTAGTTTATCTATTGATGTGGCAACTGCAGAAATCTTGAGCTGCTCGATCGGGCAATTCTTCCGATTAGCAAGAGCATCCATGAGAACAATCCAGTGTGACCCGATTTTTACGCCTATGTCAATGAAATGAATCCTTTTAGCCGATGCTACACTGTCCAAAATGGTCTGAACACCAGTAAAATGTGTGATTTGACACAAAGGAAGTTTCTGTTCCACTTTTCGCATACTGACTTTTAGATCCAATATTGCTTCCTCTAAATTCAAATCTCCCACTTCTCTCTCCAGATCAATTTTCCCGGTCTCCGTTTCAATCTTCTCTAGTAAATTCCGAGCGAAACAAGTGACCACTCTCTGAACATGATTATGTGCAGGATCAGAAACTTTAAGAACATTGATGAGCAAATTTTCAGCTAGATCATATTGCTGGCAGGAGAACTTGTCAGCAGCATCAAGCAAACACATTGCAAGAAGCAAATGCTTCGAAGTCTCCTGCGTAAGACCAGATTCGAGTTCTTGATCACCCATCGTCGCAGCGTTGGATTTCATTCCTGCCATTCTCATTATGGTAGTGGCAGTCAGTTTACCATTCGACGCACCTCCTTTCATTTCTAAGCTTAGATCCAATTGTTTACCACTCGACGCCGTGCTTTCCGTCTCCTGCTTATTCGGCTCAAATGTTTCTCCACTCCTCAAACGCTTCGTTTTGCTACCGTACTTGTTCAGAATGTCGAACGGCTTCCACAATACGTGAGGACATTCTTCCTTTGCCTCGACGAGATAAGAAACCGTACGTGGTCGCTTGTCTTCCAATGGCTCTTCTTCCGAACTATGTGGTACCATGTTTTCCCAATGTCACAGCCAATTTTTTTTACAGGTTCGTTTAAGGATTACGTACAGCTAATTTCAGCTTATATACAGGACCATTTTACTTGGAAATAGCCGAAGGATATAATAGATTAAAGCCCTATTCTTTTGTATGTTACTGCTTTTGCCGTTGTTCTGTTACAAATAAGACATACTAAGAATACGCTGACAACAAGGAATTCCACTTCAAATGACAGCTGGGGAGTCTTTGATAGACAAATCAAGTCAACACATTTGAATTCAAGGCATATCATTCTTGAAAAATAATTAACACATGTTTTTTGTTAGTAAAAAATGGTTGGTTTAATTATGTAAAGAATGATGTTTTATATTTTGTTTTCTTTGCCTAAACTTCACCTATAAATATCCATCTATTTTTATTTCAAAATCATATCAAAATACAAAATCTTCTCATCTACAATAATAAGTGTAGAAGTTAGATAACTGATTTAGTGTGAGATTTCTTAAGGAATGTTTATCTTTGGAAGGAATAGAATTAAGGGAGAGTAAATGAGTGTTATGAGTGAAATACTTTGTATTCTCAATTTTCTTGTCTTATTTGTTATTATTAAAGAAGTGATATCTTTGAGAGTTTTAGAATGGACATAGCCCATTTTAGGGGTGAACCACTTTAAATATCAGTGTTCATCTTATTCACTGTTGATATTACTTATGAAGTTCTGTTGTGATGTTACCTCGTTTATTTCTCTAATATCCCAACAACTAGTATCAGAGTGAGGTTCTCAAATACTATAGAAAGTCCTCGTATGCTCTGTGGTTACAGCTTAGTCTGGACTTCCACATCAGAAAAGGCTTTTTAGACAGTATTATGGAAGTGGTTCTTTTTATTCAGGGTGATGACTAATTCGTTGGTAGCAGTCACAAAAGATGGAGTACGCACAAGCAAGATGATTAGTTTTAATGACTTTAATTATCAACTTTTGAAAAGTAAGATGAAAGATATTCTATTCGTCACCAAGATGCACCTACCAATATTCAGTGAGTCTAAACTAGATCAGATGTTGAATAGAACTTTGAGCATGAACAAGTGTGTGGGTACATCCGACAATTTGTCGATGATATCGTGTACAATCATATTTGTAACGAGACAAATGCTCGTACATTTTGGATGAAGTTGGAGAAATGAGGCGGAGACCTCAAGGAGCCTCTACCTCACAGTCAAATGTTTTGGCTACTGAGTCAAGGGAGAGAAGCAAAATCAAGAAAAAAAACAAATCAGAAGCCAAGAAAAAGCAAGTCGTTGGGGGAGATATGCTAACTATTGGAATATTATAAGTTTCAGAGTTTGACAAGTTAATCCGTAAGAGAACTGAAAAACCTAACTGATCGAACATATGGAGTAATCGTAACTGAAGA
Organism: Primulina huaijiensis; assembly: GCF_012295235.1. Taxonomy (NCBI): domain Eukaryota; kingdom Viridiplantae; phylum Streptophyta; class Magnoliopsida; order Lamiales; family Gesneriaceae; genus Primulina; species Primulina huaijiensis. The sequence continues at coordinate 4,652,837 of NC_133314.1, forward strand.
CTTCGTTTGAACTGAACTGGAAAAACCTTATCAACTGAAGTATTCGTTACTGATAGGACATCAGTTAGAACTGATAATGTCTCTGCATTTTGGATATGAAGTCTCATTCGAAGTGATCAGCTGATCAGTTGACTCCTAATCAGTTGACCATGTTATCAGTTGAAGTATCAGCAGACAGACTTAAAGATCGTACGAAAGCAGAACAGATGAATCAGAAAAGTCTGAATACCTCGTACTACTGTCAGATAAAGTAACTAGACGACGATTCAACAGAAATTTGTTATTAAATGCATTCAATACGACCATTGGGATCGAAGACTATATATAGCCGATCGAATCAGTTGAAGAAGGTTGGTGAAACAAACGGAACAATCAAACCAACAATCTTCAATCAGTTGCGATACATTTCTCGAGTATTTTCTCAGTTTACAAATTGCACACTTAGCTCTAAATTAATTGTATTTATTCATAGCATCCAGGCTATCAGTTAGACCAACTCAGTTTATTACTGTAAAGGTATTGATAAACTAAGAGTTTCAGTTTGGCAGTGTGTAAGACCAGCTGAAGTGAATTATTACAATATGTCGTAATATATCAAATTCTTTTAGTAAAATCATATCCTCGTGATAGTAGGGGTAACATAGGAGCATTTGAAGTCTCTGAACATTCGTAAAAATCCGTGTGTTCATTTCAGTTATACTGTCAGTTTTACATTATAACATCCTTCAGCATTCAATCTATATTTCAATCTAATTCCGCACTTTTATCAATTGACTTATTTATATCGACAAACAAGATTTTAGGATCAGTTCCTCAAAGAACTGATTCATATTTGGAAAAGGAACAAAAATCCTAAATGTTTATTCAACTCTTCCCTTCTAAACACTAAAACTACCTTAACCGATCCTATCAAGTGATATCAGAGAGAGTAATCTTGTCTTGAATACTTTCATATGCTCAAACTAATACTGAAAACCATGTCGTCATTCAACAAGATTTCAATGTTCTCCATGGAAGAGTTTGATGATTGAAAGATCATAATGCAAGATCATCTAGTTGCTCAGGACGATGACATGTGGTATGTCATAACTGATAGACCCATGAAGATAATGAAAGCCAACACAGCTGTTGCTCTTATTAATGGAGCACCACATCGAATAGAGAAGCTACAAGATGAGTGGACCTCAGAAGATAAGAGAAAGGCTAACTTGGACAATGTTGCCAAAGACATCTTATATAAGACTCTGGACAAAAACACATTTAGGAAAATCAAAATGTGTAAATCAGCTAAAGAAATTTGGAAAAAACTGATTCAACTATGTGAAGGAAATGAGGAGACAAAAGAAAACAAGATGTCAGTTGCTGTTCAGAAATTTGATAACATCAAGATTAAAGCAGGAGAATCGACGAGTGATTTTGATGAAAGAGTTAGCAACAAAGCGAATGAACTGAATGCACTTGGAAGAGTGCACTCAAATAAAGAGATTGCCTTAAAAGTAATGTGTGGCCTTCCCAAAGAGTGAGATGTTAAAACCATGGCCACGAGAGAATCTAAAGATTTGAACAAGGTGGAATTACATGACCTACTTGTGGATCTAAAATCCTATGAATTCGAGATGCAAACCAGAGAAGACGAGCCAATAATTCCACCAGTTACAACTGCACTAAGTGCACTGAAACTGGAACCAGCAGTTTCAGTTGAGAAGTGAGCAGAACAGTTGAGCAATGATACAATGTCATTGTTTATGAGAAAGTTTGGAAAGTTCTTGAGAAAGAATCAAAGTTCCTTTAAGAGAAAATATCATAGGAATGAATACGAGAAACCTAATGCGTGCTTGAATTGTAGAAAAACCGGCCATTTCATTGCTAACCGTCCAAAGCCTAAAAAAGACAGCAGAAGATCAGCTGAGAAGGATAAAAAGCCCTTCGAGCACAAAAGAAGATTCAAAGATGAGAAGAAATCATCCATGAAGAAGCATGGAGCTTTGGTATCAGAAGAAAACAAGTCAAAATAGGATGACTCATACAGTGAAACATCTGAAACTGAGAGCTCAAGCAGCTCAAGTGATGAAGAAGAGGTGAAATGCCTCATGGCTGATGATGCTGAGCTTGAGTCCAGGAGTGATCAGGTATTTGACTTGAGCTCAACTGATTTCATACGAGAAAAACTTATTTATACACTGCACAACATGGTAAATGAGTACCGTAAGCTAGCTATCTCCTTTGAGGAAGCTAAAGCTAAGCAAAATGATCCCTCAGATGACACAACTGATAGTCTGAAATCATTTGAGAGCTTAAATGTCAAAGAGGAGATTTCTAAGCTGATAGCAGAAAAAAGAGAAAGCAATTCTTTGATTCAGCAGCTGAGATTAGAAAACTCTAAACTGACTGAAATAATTCAAGCTTGGAATAAGTTTTCAGTTACGCTGACTGAAATGCAAGGGTCACAAAAACCAGTTGGAGATAAGACTGGTCTAGGCTTTAATAGCCAAGATGAACCCTCAACCAATGGTACAATGCCAAAACTGAATACGAGAAAATAGAAGTACATTCATTTTGTTAAATAAGTAATGGTACATGAGAATCCTGAGTTCAGTAAGCCGGTAGAAAAGCTAGTTGAAAAGTCATTTGAAAACATGAACAAGGCTAAGCGACATGGAATTGGGTACAGTCTCAAGATTTCAGCTGAATCCTGCAACTAGTCACCCAAGAAGTCCAATTATGGTAAACGAAATTCAGCAAGAGACTATTAAAATTATTATAATAGCAAGCCTGTTAAAAAATGATATCGGATGAACAATAAGGATAAAAGAGCTCAAACACGTGTTGTATCATCCTCACCGCACTCACATGTCACACACAAATCAGGAAAGGTTATCTGGAACACAAAAACTGGTAGATCAATTTGACTTATCCAAATCTGGGTTCTCAAACGACTAATCAGTTCTGGATCCAAATAGATTTGGGTACCAAATTTATTTATTATTTGTGATTATAGGTTACATGTAATTTGATCAAAGATTCAGTCTGGTACTTGGACAGTGGATGCTCAAGACATATGACTGTAAACGTTGAACTGATATCTCAACTGATTAAATATTCTGGTCCGAAGATCAGTTTTGGGGATGACTCACAAGGTAAAACCATGGATAATGATAAGCTTATCCATGGTAATATTATCATCAATGATTTATTACTTGTTGACAATTAGAAATATATCTTAATTAGCATCAGTCAACTATGCGATAATGATCATTAAGTTGATTCAATAAGCATGACTGTTCAGTTATAAATGCATCTGGTGATATAATCATGACAAGAAAAAGATGTGGAAACGCATACGAAGTGAGTTGGAGCAATCCACCCGATAAGCCAGTTTGCTTCGTAGCTTCAAATCAATATCAGAACTGGTTGTGACACAAAATATTGAACCATCTAAATTTCAAAGCCATTTCATAACTGAGTAAACATGAACTGGTAACTGATCTCCCAAATGTGAGTTTTCAAAAGATAAAATTTGTTCAGCTTGTTAGTTCGGGAAGCAAGTTAGATCTTCTTTTAAAACCAAAGGAAGTAAGATTTACTTTGGTAATTTTTCTCAAATCAAATGATCAAACTACTTCACAACTAATAAAAATTTTTAAAATAATTTTAAATGAAAAATCAGTCGGGATTGACAGAATAAGATCTGACCGTGGAACTGAATTTGTCAATCAGACTTTGTCTCAATTTCTTGAAACTTAGGAATCATGCATGAGTTCTCAATTGCAAGAACACCACAATATGATGGTGTAGCTGAACGAAGAAATCGAACTCTTAAGGAAGCAACAAGAACAATGCTAGCTGATTCTGGTATTTTTCAAAGGTTTTGGGCAGAGGCATTTAAAACCGCGTGTTTATACTCAAAACAGATCGATGATTAATAAGAATCATTCAAAAACACCATATGAGATTTGGCATTGCAAGAAAAGTGTGGTTTCATACTTTAAAATATTTGAGTGAAAATGCTTCATTCATAACAATGGTAAGAATCACCTAACTTCCTTCAATGTTCAATCGGATGAAGCATTATTCTTAGGATATTCATTTGTTAGCAAAGCTTATATAATTTTTAATAAACGCACTCTCAATGTCGAAATATCTATACATGTTGTATTTGATGAGACTGTGTTAACTGATAAACCAACCGATCTAGTTGAGCTAATTAATCGCTTAACAGATATAAGTTTGGAGGATGACAATGAAGATGAAAATCATATTATCAAAAACTCCCTTCAAACACTAGAGCCGGAAGTGGTAGAACTACCAGTTGGACATGATACAGTTCTTGATAATCAATTTGAAGAACAGCTAGAAAATATTCAACCTCAAACTGATGTTGTTCCAACTGAAGCAGAAGGAACTGGTCAGTTACAAACTGAACCAGATTTGCAAACGTGTCAAGAAGATCCAAATTACAGATGGAGCAGGAACCATCCTCAGAACTTTGTATTAGGTAACCCATATGATCCGGTAAAAGCCAGAAATAAGGTGTTAAATTTATTTATTCATTCTGATTTTATCTCGCAATTCGAACCAAAGAAAACTGAAGAAGCTCTAGCTGATCCCAATTGGATCATTGCAATGCAATAAGAGCTTAATCGGTTTATACATAACAATGTCTGGACATTGATTTCAAGACCTTCTTCAAAATCTATTATAGGTACCAAGTGGGTACACAGGAACAAACTGAACGAAGATGGTTCAATTGTGCGCAAAAAAACGAGACTGGTCGCACAATGCTACAGACATGAAGAAGGAATAGATTAGGACGAGACTTATGCTCCAGTTACTCAACTGGAAGCAATCAGGATATTCCTAACCTAGAGATCTTTCAAAAATTTCAAAGTATATCAGATGGATGTGAAAAGTGCATTTCTGAGTGGTCGGTTACAAGAAGAGGTTTATGTAAAACAGCCTCCAGGTTTTGTAAATCACTTACTCCCTGATCATGTTTATCATCTTAATAAATCTTTATATGGTCTGAAACAAGCACCTTGAGCTTGGAATGAGATTTTATCAAAATTCTTGATTGATCGTGATTTTACAGTGGGAATAATTGATAAAACTCTGTTCAAATTTACAAAGAAAGATAATTCATTAATTATTAAATTTTATGTTGATGATATCATATTTAGGTCAACTAACCCCAAATTATGTGATAAGTTTGCTAAGCTGACGCAGGATAAATTCAAGATGAGCATGATGGGTGAACTGACATTCTTCCTAGGCTTGCAAGTAAAAGCAACTGAAAACTGGTATTTATATCAGTCAGACCAAATACACGAAGGAATTGCTGAAGAAATTTGGCATGAAAACATGTTCAGCTGCATCCACTCTCATGAGCTCATCCGGTAAACTAGACAAAGATGAAGGGGGAATATCAGTTGAGATGACACTCTACAAAGGTTTAATAGGTTTTTTAATTTTTATTATACCTAACTGCTAGCCGTCCTGAAATTATGTTTGCAGTATGTTTATGTGTTAGATTTCAGGATAATCCTAAACAATCGCATTTCTTAGCTACTAAATGTATATTGAAATATCTAAAAAGCACACAGAATGTGAGCTTATGGTATGCTAAGGATTCATCTTTCAATTTAGTTGGCTATATAGATGCAGAATATGCAGGATGTAAGCTTGATCGCAAAAGTAAAAGGGGATCATGTCAATTTTTAGAGGACAAACTGATATCATAGTTCAGCAAAAAGCAAACATCCATCGCCACTTCCACAATTGAAACTGAATATTTAGCTGCTGGAAGTTGATGTGTTCAACTGCTCTGGATTCAGCAACAACTGAAAGATTATGGGAAATATTATGGAGTAATAGCTGAAGAGTCACCGATCCTCTGTGACTACATCGGCTCCATTTCGATTACATATAATCCAGTTCTTCACTCCAGAACCAAACACATTGATGTCAGACATCATTTCATCAGAGATTATACTCTCAAAAAGGACATCAGACTGGAGTATATCTCAACTGAACAACAAGCAGCGGATTTCTTCACCAAGCCATTACATGAGACTAAGTTTTCTTAATTTAGAAATATCTTTGGGCTTATTGATTATTCTTAAATGTTTAATTTAGGTGGAATTTTGAGTTTCAGTAAGTCAACTGATATGACAGCAGTCAGTTGTTCACAAAATGAACTGAATAAGTTTCGAACTGATCAGTTAGTATATGAGTAAACTGACCTTATCCCATAAGTTGATTAACTTTAATTCTTTCAAGTTCCTTAATTGAAATCGTGACCAAGTCTAAATTGCTTATTCAAATTTTGAATTTCAAACGTTTTATTTCCGTTTTTGTACAACTGCCAGCCAACATTCAGTTTCTAAATTTAAATGACCAACGGTTGAATATCTTATTTATTTGGTCAAATAAAATGAACCGGTCATCTATTCTTTTCACAATCTTGACGAATATGTTGCAGGCTTCGAATCAATGAAAAGGCTTCGCACTTCAGCTGAGCAGGCTAGTTGAGGATTCAGGGATACTTCCAGTACCTTCCTCTTCAGTTATCAAGTTCAAGATCTTTACAGCCGCAAAAGTTCAGCTGAAGAAGACAGGCATTGATAAGCCAGCTGCTAAGGCCAAGAAAACTGAAAAGATAAAACCAACAGCTGCTCCCAAATCTAAACGGAAACTGATCCTGTCTACCAGTGATTCGGAGAAGACCACTTCTCCCGTACTGCTGAAGAAACCAAGGTCTCAGAAGACCAAGCCAACTGCCACTCCTGGAGCTCTTCCTGAGCTCAGATTATTGCCATCAGGAGCTGAGAAACCTCCTCCAGCTGTTCCAACTCAATTGGTTCAGCCAGCTGCCACACCAAAGCAAAAGACTGCAGCCGACTATCCCTCAACAATAATTACTAAATTTGGATAGAAGCTGAAACTGACCGCAATTCCATCTCCTCTCACAATAGTTGTCCGCCCCACAGTCCTAACTCCAAGATGCCCAAAATGTGTAATCATCAGAGAGGTGGTGGACACAATTGGTTCAGGTTTGGACTTGCCTCATGCCCTAACTGATCCGAAGGGCAAGGCAAATCTGATTGAAGAATCATTACCCAGCAATGCCATTCAGACTCAAATTGACCTCATTATGCAAGCTATTAATGAGCATGCGGAGCTGAAGATCGAGCATTATGATGAATGAGTGATCTTCAGAACAGTTACATTGGCAAAGAAACTGAAAATGAAGAAAGTTCTGAAGCAATTAATCTCTTTGGAATCAGCTGTCATAAAAGTTGTCAAAGCTACAACAGTCGCCCAAGCCATGGAGAGAATGTCATACTTCTTTGATCTTATGAAAATCAAGAGGATGGCTGAGGTGACAACTAGAGAGAATTTCGAAAATATGGAGTGAAATTCAGGTGATTTTCGAATGGAAGGGTCCTCCTATTTATAGGGGCTGACTGCTATATTGATCTTGTATTATCTTAACGTTTGATATTTTGAATCAAACTTTAAATATAGGATAATTTCTCATTATTTATCCATTTTACTTGGATAATTTCGAAAATATATATCCATCTCCTTGGATAATTTCGAAAATAATCTTTTGTCCAGGCCTATAATTTCAAATTCTCTGTCTAATTTCCAGTATCCAGTAAATCTTTTATTTTGCAGTATGATTGCATCTTTGCCCTTAAATTCTAAAATTTCCCTTATTTATTTACGAATTTTAATGGTAATTTATCCAAAAAATAGGACTCTTGATTTTTCCTAAATCCTAGTAGGCAAACTTTTGAATTTCTCATACTTGTATTTCTTTATTGTGTAGACTTTTCCCTATCTATATAATTTCGAAAATTATAAATAAATACATGAAGAATTTCGAAATTCCCAGATTACAATTTTGCTTGATCTTGATCCATGTATATCAATATTATCTCAAACCTTATACCTTTATCTGATATTTTATTCTCAAATTCGAATTTATGTCTCAAATTTTACCCGCTTATACCTAATATCGGCTTATTTAATTTCTTAGATCATGGTCTATTTATTTATCTCGAGCTAAAAATATATGTACTATATCATCTTAAATTTCGAGCTCCATAGATATTGTACACATGATATAATTATCTCACACAACTTTAGATAGTCTTGAAAATCTTAAAATAAAATAATGAGATAAATAACAAAAATCTCAGATAACCTAGTACAACTTTAAATTATAAAATACCAACACAAGTTTACAATCTGTGAGTTTTACTCATTCGAAATTTTCATTTTTCGTTATGAACGAGATTTGTACCCTCGATACATCGGCGGCAAGTGATTGTCGATTGGGGTTATAATAAGTTCACAATTATTTTATTTAGTAAATTTAGAATTTACTAATTAAATAATATTATTAGTTGTAACTACTAAGTATAAAATTTACGAGAAAGGCTATATCCACTTAAAACTCGGAATATTTTAAGTCAACGTATAAAATTTAAACTTCTATTGTATTTTGGGTACGAAAAAACAGTATTTAAAGATTCGCTTAACTATTTAGAAGATGGCTCTAAAACTCCAGACGAACTAAAAGAGACTTGTCATCCGTGGGGCAATGAAGGTTTTGGTCACTACTGCCAGAACCTCTAAACCATAGCTAATCGTAGGTTGGAGAAGGCGTCTGATGATGTGCTTATGGAAACTGAAGTTAGCTTGTTCCGTATACTTGAACATGAAGTGGGGTTTTGGAACATGAGTCAGAGACAAGCTGAACTCTGTAGATTTTTTCTGTAACTTGAATAGATCTGGAGTTCGTCATGTCGAATAAATTCTGCTCTATCTATGTAGATTATCACAGTGTAACTTTAATAAATCCGGAGTTCGTCTTGTCGAATAAACTCTGCTTTATCTATGTTGTGTTACGGCCTAAAGCTGGTGCACATGATTAGCATTGTTATTTTAAATCAGAGTGATTGTAAGCTCGAAAATCCTTTCTTGGAAGAAATTGTTTAAATAAATTTGGAACATTAAAATTATATGATCAAATACTTGCAAGCACTGCACAATTTAGTTAAAAAGAAAAAGATTTTCTGGGCGGCTCCCTTTGCCTGTATGATTACACTTCTACAAGGGACACATATATAAAACTAGATTAAAAAAAAATAAAAATTCTAACAAAGTAAGCAGCATAAATTTGTCAAAAGTATTTCATAGGAAAATTCAATAATTATTCTAATAACTTGATTTATTGACAATATTCAAGTAAATTTGTTCATAGATATTACAAAAGAACGGCCAAATTCAAATTGAACTCAAACTTCTAATCACTCTTTTCTTACATAAACTTACATGAAAGAAGAAAAATAAAATAATTTGTAAAAGAAATTTCGACTAAAAGCTAATTAGAACAGGAAGATTTTGCAATATTCCCACGGTACATCTACCATTTTTTCCCCGATGGTTGTCCGCCCCTTCTCGCTGGTCTGTCCGCCCTGCCCCGCCATATCCGTGTTTGTGTGGAGTCTTGAAAGCTTTTGTCAAAACTGGTAGATCCCATCAACAGCCTGAGGTTGGAAAGGAATTTTCATTTCTGAGAAGTCCTTATTTGCAATCATACCATGTAGATCATACATAAACCTAGAGTTGTTGCTGTTATAAGAAGCCAACATCTCTTCTAATAATTCCAACCTCTTCTTCAGTTCCCGGCCTTGCATTCTCAGGAACTTGTTTTCCGAGTCGATTGCGCCAAATCGTCGTGTGACTTCATCTATCTTTCGAACCATTTCACTTCTTTTGGTGCTAAAATATATGGTTTGATCATTCAAATCTTTAATATGTTGCTCCCTCTTCATCCTCGAACGCCTAGCCGATTCGCGGTTCGATATCATCCTCTTCATCTTCTTCTCTTCTTGGGTGATCATTGCGCAACGGTTTTCACTATCGTCTTCCGAACTCGAGTTGCTAATCTTTCTTGCTGACATTCTTTGAAATATCTTTAACTTTCTGGATTGTATATTTATGACAAAAGGATAAAAACAAGGGCTGATCAAGAAAAAACATAAAACCAATAAAGGAAAACAACCGAGAATGATTGAACTAGTCCAATTCTAGCACGTAAAAGGGCAATAATAATACTCATACATATCACGTAGTCAAATCAACATGACAAGAATCTGAGAATAAACCAACCAAAATAATATCATGGCATTTGCATGGAATTCATGGTAAAACCAAACAAACACTGAATATGGGCAATCGGGTAATTTTTAGCTCTTAAGATGAGAACAAACGATTAAATATGAGTATTTTTAGGGTTTAATATGGGTATTTATAGCAAGATTTTGTGGGTAATTTGAGAATTCTATATTGGTTTGTGGGAATGTTCGAAGCGGAATAAATTATATTTGGTAAAACTAGTAAGAATTGGACACATTTGGAGAAAGATAGCATAAAATACATGTTTACTTTGATCCTCATGAATTTGGACTCGTGAATTTGGATAAGGTCGTAATAATATCACAGGCAGAAACATTGCACATTCTCTTGGATGTTCTTGATGTGATGTACTGATGTCCCTACTTTGTTCATGATTTTAAAAAATTGAAGAATAATCGTCCCAAAACTACTTCTAAATATGATATATCATATTCAAAACATATTATTTACATTTGAAAACTATATTTAAGGTATTGTATATTTACCTCTTTGTAATTCTATATATCTTCCAAGTTGTCAAAATTTAGTTTCAGTCTGTTATCTATGTTTTTTTAAACAATTTTAATATTTTTCCAACGTGGAGCATATATGACACAAATAAGAAGCTGATATTGCGCTAAAGTATTGTATATTTACCTCTTTGTAATTCAATCTTCTAAGCTGTTAAAATTCAGTTTTAGTCTGTTGTCTATGTTTTTTTGGTCAATTTTAATCTTTTTCCAACGTGGAGCATATATGACACAAATAAGAAGCTGATACAACGCTGAAGTTTGTAGGGTCGCATCAACACTCTAAATTAGAAACGACCAAAATTGTCAAAAATCAGAATATATATAAGACTGAAATTTGATAAAATAAATGACCAAAATCGTAAAAAAATCAAACATATATGATCAAAACTTCAATTTTCCCTATATTTGACATAAAATATAATGCAAATAACGCTCATCTTTCAAAATAATTTTACGTACTCTCTTTTGCCTTCAGAAAAGTTATAATTGATTAATAGTACAACGACGTAAGTATTGTGTATTTGTACAATTTCTTATAATAAATTTGATTTATATTCAAATAGGGATAATATCAAAATTGTAAAAAAGAATAAAAGATCATACTACAATTTAAATTGATTATATTATATGAGATCATATCATGATTGTAAACATTAACGAATCATAATTCGAAATGTCAAAATACAAAAATAATAAAAAGGCAAAATACTAGACCATAACTTTAGACTTAATAATTGAAATAGATAATTAGAAGATTATATTTCTATTTTTTGTGCGTTATAATCGGAATCCAATCAGTTAAAATTGGACTTCAATCAATAAGGTACAGATCACACACACACACACACACACACACACACACACACACACACACACACACACACTCTTTTATTAAATATAAATATAATCTCACGTTGGGATTGATACAAATTTATTTTTATATTTGTCGTATTGATATAATTTTAGAAAGATGATAATAGTACAATAAATTTATTTTGTACAATTGCGTGAGGCAAGTGAACACCTTTATAAATAATCTCCATGTCCATCGTTTTAGTTCTCGCTGTCTCAATTAATATATCTTTTTAATGCCTATAGGAGTTCCATTTTTCCAGTGCTTAATAATTTAAACTAAAATAAATTAATAAACCCATTTAAATGAACTACTCAGAGCTATTGCATACAGAATTAGTGCATATAAACATTGAAGCAAATTTAATCCAAGTGAAAATGAAACCTCGTAAAAATGTGTGGAATTCAAATTAAAATGATGCAAAAGTATGATTGATGTTGCTGGAATTCCCTAGCTCGGTGTATTTCCACTCCTCGGCTTTGCCACCTCTACCTCGGGCTACATATCCAACATGCTTATCAACTCTTGGTCCTTGGTCGAACGTTCTGAGTCCTAAGTACTTAACCGATATATGTACCTAAGTGTGGATCCCAAATATCCAGGGCATCGTCATTCACTTCCTCTTTAGTCGAGCTGTAACTTAGTGCTCGTAAAAAAAAAATAGAACTCTTGATCATTCATCAAACACTCGTACCAAATCTAACACTCCCATAGACATGTCCATGTCTTAATCACCTATAAGGACATCATCTCCTCCTCCATAGCTTATATCTATCTCAAGTTATTCTTTCCTTATACAACGTCCACATAAGTTATTGGTTCCCCTTGTTCCTCTATGTTATCCGCTACAGCCAAAGTATAAGAAATTATGTCAACATAACCATATCTGTGAGGGGTATAATTTGTCTCCTAGTCCTGCCCTGACCAGATTATATTGTGTTGGTTCCGCCAAGTTCAGTAGAGGAGGGGATTTCCCTTTTTACCTGTTGCGTATTTTTCGCTCACAAACGCATGATTGTCAAGTTTTAATATATGTGAGTGAAGTATCGTTCCCACGAGGAGTGTGAATGTAAAAATATATCAGTGCTTGTAAATTAAATAGTCACGACTTTATCTAGAAAAATCAATAGAGGTTTGGTTTGTTTAAAACAACTTAATTGCAAATAAATAATTAATCTAATCATCGAATGGAGAAATATCAACGAGATAAAATATCTAGAGGAGTGATTTCACTAAGTTTCCACGATAATTATTCTTGTTTGAATTTATACTCACAAATTCCTATTATTTAATGGCCAAGAACACTTAATTGTTTTATTCCTCCTTTCCCAAGTGACGAATAAATTGTATCATTCAAATTTCGATCCAAACATTCCTAATAAAAATCTAAGTTTAAATTATAAATGCAACCGATGTTCTTACCTAGGCCTCGCTAAAGTTATACGTCTTCCGAACGATATAAACATTCAACTATGTGTTTCTAATGATCTATAATCATAGTCCCTCTCCTGAGTTGTAGAATTAATCAGACAACAATAATTTATTGCCAGTAAATTGCAATCGAATAAAAACAAGAAACACAATTAAACCAAACAGAATTCAATCATATAAACAACCATGTCAAATCATCGTGTCCACACAGCTACATCATCCTCTAGACTGGAAAATTAGTTCATAACGAAATCTAAATAGAAACAACGCATGTTCAAAGTTTTAGACATCGCAACACAAGAAAATATAGAAGCGAAAGAATAGATGACAAATCATAAGTCTCGTCTCTGTCTCCAGATTGGTCGTTCTTCGTATTTGTGAACAATCTTCGCACTCCGGATCTTCGTCTCGTGTTTGCTCTTGTTCTCCTCTCTGTTTTCTCTCAAAAAACGGCTGCTCCTCTTCTGAACCCTCCTTTTCTCTTTTATTCTCCGCGTCCGGACCGTAAGTTGAAAGCCCAATTCCTTGATTCGCCGCCATTAGCGCCGCGGCGCTAGCTGTGTAGCGCCTAGGCGCCCGTGTCTCGGCAGTGGAGGCGTCGCGGAGCTGCTTGGGCAGCGCCTAGGCACTTGTCTCTCGGCATCTGGCACCGCGGCGCTGCTTGGGTAGCGCCTAGGCGCTTATCTTTCGAATAGTCGTTTATCTCCTGCATAGTGCAAAAACAATAAATACCAAGCGTAATTCTGTCCAAAACCAACATAATTCAAATGGATTGACATATAAATTAAGTGCAATTCTTGCACTTATCAAACCCCCCAAACTTGAACTTTTGCTATTTCCGAGCAAAATAAAAGTAAAAATAAGAATTCAACCAACAAGTAATGATAACGATTATAAGTCATGGATGTGCAATCATTGATCTTGGCCTTTGACTAATCCATTTTCATGTAATTCATAATCACTAAAGAGTCACGTGTGTATGTGATATGTCAATGTTCATTTACCTAATCGAATGCTCAAATAGATTTACCACACTCATTTGCCTTATATACTCATGAGATATTCATCTCAGTTCAACTCACAATTCTTTAAAATACAAATTCACTTACACATATCACAAAGGACTTTATTGGTGATTATTTGGCTCATAAAATAGTTAACGCATGTATACCAAAAATGATGTCGCACATTGAGATGCTTACATGCAAATGATTTAAGTTCATACTCTCTAATCATGCTTCTTAGGTATCTATAGGCTTGACTTGAACAACTTTTCTCCACTAGTATATTGGATAAATGTGACAATGTTAATAGGTCTTGTAGGCTTGTAACGTTAGGCTATGGCTCATGGCTACAATAAAAGGTATGGAAATAAAAAATTGAGAGAAATAATCGAATTTTCATCATTTTCACTCTCATTTCATTCACAATCACTTATTGTTTTTCTTTACGATCATATCCTCCATTTCCCATATTTTTCTTTTTCACCAACTTTTTTTTTCCAACTCCTTTACACACATTTAATTTTTCTCTCTCTTTTGAAGGAGTATTTGAATCATTAACACACCAATGAACTTATTTCTCTCAAAATTAGGTAGGACAATAAGTGTATAAGCTTCATTTGGTAGTTGTTGTGGGATATAAAATAAATACAAGTGGGGGCTAATAGCATGTCATCGACACACACCACTTGATTTTTTGTAGGCTCAAAATAGGACACTAGGGATACTTCATGTTCATTTGGTAGGCTCAAAGGCTCAAACAATTCCAAAGATTGCCTAAATCATTCTTATGTCACATATTATCCGTATTTCACCTCGAAAAGTGTTCAATCAAGTTCTAGATTTCCGTCAATCCATTAGTCATCTCGTTCAAACCAATCACATGCAATCAAAATGATATATGAGATAGGTGCACAAAGAAAAGTCAAGCATCTCAATCAACTCAAGGCTCAATGTGCTAACAATCGATAGTAAACAATGAAAACAGGCCCAAAGATATTGAAAAAAATTGCCTAGATCATCTCTGTATTTGAAAAAGTGTCAGTCAATGTCATGCAAGAATTACTAAAAATCAGATATCCATTGTCTATTTAGCATCACATGTATGTAAATTGTCTCTAAGTATCGATAGTATCAACAAACATTACAGTGCAAAAATTTGTGACTCTCAAGTTATCATAAACACATGTTTTCAGAACGACAACTCCATTTTCATCATCGGCCACACAATGACTTATCCATGACTCTTTCTAACGACTCTTCATGCAATAAATAAATAAAAAAAAATTTACAGACTAGACTCTACTGTGCAGGAATAACTCTCATGCAATTCCTCAAAACGAATTAACAACTGAAACTCAAATAAACTAAACAAAGCAAGGTAAGCAAAGTAAAGAAGAATTAACGACCCCCCAAACTTAAGTACGTCCATTGTCCCCAATGTACAGTAATAAACCAAGAGAAACAGGGGATTATGTACCTTATACAGTGAGCATCAGGACTCGTTGTCTTCGCCTGACAGCTCAACCTCCTCCTCATCATCATACTCAACTTCATCCTCGATAGGTCTGTGTGAAAATGCTTACGGTGGTGGGAATGGCCATCAGATGGACT
The DNA here is from genome assembly GCF_012295235.1 of Primulina huaijiensis. NCBI lineage: Eukaryota > Viridiplantae > Streptophyta > Magnoliopsida > Lamiales > Gesneriaceae > Primulina > Primulina huaijiensis. Next base: position 4,668,457 of record NC_133314.1, read on the forward strand.
GGTCGCAGAGAATCGCTGTGCGAGTACACGAGTAAAATCATGCATGTAATCCATGTGCTCGCGTGTAATCCGCCACTGTCTCATCATCATGCGCTTTAGGTCATCGAGACGCTCAAGTGTGGCATGTCCTCTCCTTGTACGTGTATGTGGTGCCTGTAGGTTGGGGCTGTGCTCCACTCCCTGAAGCCTCTCCCGGACTAGTGGTAATCTGTCTTCATCTCTTATCCCTCGGGAGGGGATGAAAGAGTGAGATATCTCCTTTCGTGCGCAGCAGTGCCTCACTATCATCCCAAGTAACCCCATCTACATGACAGAGGTCAGTGATCGTCGACGAATGGGACATGCTAACAGTAGAGGTGCCCCGTGCAGCCTGCAAAATCGAAGTCATAATCACTCGGCATGCGCCCACTGTCCTGCCGGTGACAATGCAATAAACCAATGCTGCCTTTGTCTTCGTCACATCAGACACATGCCCAGATGGCATCAACCACGAAGCTACAAAGTGATACCAGTTGTACGCCTCCCTCTTCATGGATGTCGCAGGGAATGTGACTGGGGCTCATTGATTATTGACTTTCCAAACCGTGTCAGGCTCACAAAGTGTGGTTATGATTGTCTCGTAGGGGTAAGCCTCTCGCATGAACACCTTGTACTCATCTGTGTCATAATCAGGCATCGAGCACAAATAATTGATCATTTTGCTATCGAAGGCAACCATCCGCCCCAAATCTTCACGTGATGACCCTCATGTTTAACCTTTAGATTGGCATAAAACTCCTGCACAAGGGAAATCACAGCGTTTGCCGGCGGTTTCACAAACTCTTCCCAATTTAGATGCCTAGCACGAATCAGTGTCTCACACCCCGGGACGCTCTGATCCATCCCTCTCTCTCGCTACATGTTTTTTTCGTGTAATTTAGAGTAATTTTCAGTAGCAACGACATCCCATAACCATCGTCTATCAAAACTTGCAGTAGACGACTTGCCATCCCCAGACTGAACTTGATTGCTATTCTTCTTCAGAGGCATGATTCAATTCAATACAAACCTCGCTCAACAACAATTTTCCAACAACAACGCCTCACACAACAATATTACAACAATGCAGCACCCACAATATCAACACAATCAATCTAGTAATGGTCTCCTCTAACATGCAATACTCCCAATCCAACAATTCTCAACAGCAAATTCACTTAGAACATTTATCGAACACCTTGTGTATGTAACTCAAAACTCAATTCTTTCAAATTCCAAGCATTAAAATCAAGAATCACTACACCAAAGATTATTACCTTATGATATGGTATCCAAAAAATGATTGCAATTTGTCCGGTGTTGGCTCGTTGAAATTTTTGAGCCAAAAGGGTGCTAGGAGTGAGAAATTTTGGTGGATTTGGTTTGAATATGATTTGTGTGGTGTATTGTGGTATTTTGAAGGAGAAATTGTGGAGTTGGGGGCGATTGTCTCGGTGGTGGATTGTGGAGGAGGGGCGGCGCTGTTCTTAGGTTGAGTGAAAAATGAAATCTCGGCCCTCTTTTTTTTTATAACTCAAACTAGTGCCGCGGCGCTAAATCTTCGGCCTCTTCAGCGCCGCGGTGCTGATAACTAGCGCTTAGGCGCTAAATCTTCGAAAGTGTAGCACCGCGACGCTGGATTCTTAGCGCCTAGGCGCTAAGTCTTCGCATGTTCTGGCGCCGCGGCGCTGTTTTTGTGGTGATGCGGCGCTAACACTCCCGAGATTTTGTCCAATAAGCTTCATTCCACGCCCGGTTCAACTTTTACCTGCATAATAGAACACATATCAATGTCTAATCTTCATATGCAAACTTCAATAACATAAAAAAGCAAAAACAAATATACTACTGAAAATAAAATAACGAAATCAGTAAAAGATACTGGTTGGGTTGCCTCCCAACAAGTGCTTGGTTTAACATCTTCAGCCTAATTATCACCAATCATGTTCATGGTGGGTCGTATGATCTCTTGGATGCTTTGATTTCCACCATTTGACCTTCAACCTCCATGGTCAACTTTCCTTGTTTCACGTCAATGATGGCTCCAACAGTAGCCAATAATGATCGTCCTAGAATGACGCAAACATTCTGACAATTCTCCATGTCAAGTACCACGAAATCTGCTAGAAGCCTCAATTTATCGATCCGAAGTTCAACATCTTCCACAATACCCAACGGTGTCCTCACTGATTTATCTGTCATCTGCAAGCTTAGTTCTGTGGGCTTCACCCTGCTCAGTCCAAGTTTCTCATAGAGAGAACTTGGCATTATATTCACGCTCGCTCATGAATCACAAATAGCATTTTCCCCTAATTGACCTCCTATTTCACATGGTACAACAAATTCCCGGGATCTTGCAGCTTCCGAGGAAGATTTCTTCATGTTCCTTCGGTAATCTCCACTTCCTCCTGATCTGCAGACTCAATGTTAGTGTTTAGGTTCTTGAGATCTTCAAGACCTTTTTTCTTTTGAAATTCAGTGTTTAATTGTATAAATATCTGGGGGTATGGAAGTAAAGAAATATCAACACATTGATTTGAATCATAACGCTCACCTTTCTTACCTCGGACTCTTTTGCTCGGTGTTGACTTATCCTCCCGGATGGGTGTGTGATCAACATTTTTCTCTTCTATTTTTACCATATCAATCTCATCATGCTGAATAAAAATGGCATTCACTTCTCTCAGATTTGGGTCTGCAATCTTCTGTACTGCGCCTGACGGTTGAGACGTGAGTTGCTTTGTTATCTGCCCCACTTGCGACTCAAAGATTTTCAAGGAAGCACCAATGTTCGCCATGTGTGTCCCTAAGTTGTCAAGTCTAGACTCAGTCCTAGCCATTCTCTTGCCAGATTCAGCAACAAATGTCCCAACTAGACCTTAAATGATGGTTTCCCTTCTCCGTTTGATGTATTGAACCCCCCGGTGGAGGATTCAACACATTCTTATTATTTGCGTAAGAAAAATTTTCATGGTTTATCAAACCAAGATGATAAGTATTAGGGGGAGGGTTACCTCGATATCCTCCATAACCACCAACATTCATGTTGTTGGTGTATTGAACTTCTTCAGGAAAATGTGCTTCTTCGACAACAGCCCGTGGTCCCTCAGTGTTTGATGTACTCACTTTATTCATAGTTTCTATCTGTGTAGTCAATGTTGATACTTGCGCAATGAGTGATGTAATATGATCCACAGCATAAACTCCTGCTGTCCTCTTTACTCCTGACCTTTCAGACGGCCATTGGTAGCTATTAATAGTCATCTGCTCAAGCAAGTCATAGGCTTGAGCAAGAGATTTGGCAAAGATCGTGTCACCTGCCGCTGCATCCACTGTTGGCCGTGTCTGACCATTTAGCCCGTTATAGAAAAGCTCAATCTGTACCCAGTCTTCAAAGCCATGATTCGGGCACTTTCTCAGTAACTCCTTGTATCTTTCTCATGCCTCATACAACTGCTCAAAATCAGTCTGCCTGAAAGTGCTGATCTCTATCTTTAACTGTGCAGACTTCGCATGTGGAAAATATTTAGCAAGAAATTTCATTGCTAACTCTTTCCATGTCATGGTGCTCCCTAGCGACAGTTATTGGAGCCATCCTCTTGCTTGGTCCCTGAGAGAAAATGAAAACAAACGCAATCTAATAATATCATCAGGAACATTATTAATTTTTACCGTATCTATGATCTCCAGGAAAGTCCGTAGGTGCACGTAAGGATCAGAAGTAGCAGTTCCAGCAAACTGGTTTTGTTGAACCATATTAATCAGAGCAGGCTTCAGCTCGAAATTATTTGCGTTGATGGTCCCTCGAGCATTGCCAGAATAATGAGTGTTGATCACTGGTCGGAAGTGATATCTGATAGGTATAGCTTCTGGCAGGTTATGTCTGTCATTCTCTTTGTATTCGGCCATTGTTTGGATTTCTTCCCTTCTCACTTTTCTTAGTCTTCTCGCAGTTCTTTCGATCTCCGGATAAAAAATAAGCAAGTCAGGGCCTTGCGATCTTAGCATACACTGTCAAACAGATAGAGTGAACAAATCAGTAATTATAAAATAAAATAAAATAAAAAGCTCTAAATTAAAATCTAGACTAATTGGTAACAATACTGATATAAATTCAAATTTGACACTCTCCGGCAACGGCGCCAAAAACTTGTTGCGTATTTTTCGCTCGCAAACGCACGGTTGTCAAGTTTTCATATATGTGAGTGAAGTATCGTTACCACGAGGAGTGTGAATATAAAAATATATCAGTGCTTGTAATTAAAAATAGTCACGACTTTATTTAGAAAATTCAATAGATGTTTGGTTTGTTTAAAACAAATTAATTGCAAATAAATAATTAATCTAATCACCAAATGGAGAAATATCAACGAGAGAATATCTAAATGAGTGATTTCACTAAGTTTCCACGATAATTATTCTTGTTTGAATTTATACTCATGAATTCCTATTATTTAATGACCCAGAACAATTAATTGTTTTATTGCCCCTTTCCCAAGTGACGAATAAATTGTACCATTCAAACTTCGATCCAAACATTCCTAATAAAAATCTAAGTTTAAATGACAAATGCAACCGATGTTCTTACTTAGGCCTCGCTAAAGTAATACGCCTTCCGAACGATATAAACATTCAACGATGTGTTTCTAATGATCTATAATCTTAGTCTCTCTCCCGAGTTGTAGAGTTAATCAGACAACAACAATTTATGGCCAATAAATTGCAATCGAATAAAAACAGAAACACAATTAAACCAAACAGAATTCAATCATATAAACAACCACGTCAAATCATTGTGTCCACAAAGCTACATCATCATCTAGACTGGAAAATTAGTTCATAACGAAATCTAATAGAAACAACGCATGTTCAAAGTTTTAGACATCGCAACACAAGTAAATATAGAAGCGAAAGAATAGATGACAAATCAGAAGTCCCGTCTCTGTCCCCAGATTCGTCGTTCTTCATATTTGTGATCGATATTCGCACTCCGGATCTTCGTCTCGTGTTTGCTCTTGCTCTCCTCTCTATTTTCTCTCCAAAAACGGATGCTCTTCTTCTGAACTCTCCTTTTTTCTTTTATTCACCGCATCCGGACTGTAAGTTGAAAGCCCAATTCCTTGTTTCGCCGCCATTATTGTCGCGACGCTAGCTGTGCAGCGCCTAGGCGCCCGTGTCTCAGCAGTGGAGGCGTCGCGACGCTGCTCAGGAGCTTGTCTCTCGGCATCTGGCGCCGCGGGGCTGCCCAATAGAACATATGAGCGCGGCAGCGCTAGTTCCTTGGCGCTGCGGCGCTTTTTTATCAACGGTTCGACATCAAAAATTGCTCCTAATCGCCATCATTCATCCAATAGTCGTTTATCTCCTGCACAGTGCAAAAACAACAAATACCAAGCGTAATTCTGTCCGAAACCAACATAATTCAAATTGATTGACATATAAATTAAGTGCAATTCTTGCACTTATCATTACAGAATCCTTTGAGACAAGTTTTGTTTAGTCCTACAGTAGCTTGTGGTATTTCCCACTGAGTACTCTCTTCCTTCTTTGAATTTTATGGATTTTCTTCCAGGTCTTTCACTCTCTCCTTCGTCATCGCCATTTCATATTCCTTGAACATTACATCTATGTTGATCAAGCAATTCTTGTATCCAGACTCCAGACACCAAAGTTTGTAACCTTTAACGCCTTTTGGATATCCAAAGAAAATACACTTTAATGCCCTAGCCTTCATTTTATCTTTTCTGGTGTGAACATATGCTAAGCAACAAAAAGTTCTTAACATATTAAATTTGGGCAATCTCCCACTCTAGATTTCATGTGGTGTTTTGAAATTTAATGCGATAAAAGGGCACCATTTTATCAAGTATGCTGCTGTGACGGCAGCCTCTGCCCAAAATTGTTGGAACATTTCATGTTCGAAATCTTGATTTTGATGTTAACAAAACTTGTTATTTTGTTTCTAATAAAATTATCGAAGTGCGCAGAAAGCTACCGAACCAAAACTGAAGCTATCGAGACACAAACTAAAAGCACCAACTGATTGCCCAAAACTGAACCAGTTCAACTGATTGACCAGCTGATAGATAGTTCAGCAGAAGACCTTTAGAAGTCCGGCCAGCTGATGAAGAGTCCAGTTAACTAGTTCAACTGAAGCAATGAAATCAGTTCAGCTGACGAGTCAAATGATTTCACCAAACCAGTTCAAGACCAGTTCAGGACATCAGTTAGGAACCGACTAGTTTGCAGAACACGACAAGCTTATCTAAGTAGAAACCAGATGTGCGCATTTAAGAAAAGCATTTGTCCAGTCAAAGGACAATAATGGATGTTGCAGCAGAGCTTAAAGTCAAGACGTTCCAGAATGACTGTTAGAAAGGACAATACACAAATATCGAGGAAAATATTCAAACTGCAACAGACAAATTTGATGAGTCTTCATGAACGGCCTCAAAGTCTCTATAAATACAAGATCAAGACTATCAACAATGATAGAGAAGTGTGTGAAGATCAGAAAAGAAAAAGGGCTCGCTCAACTCATATCAGCTTTCAAGAAGCAATCAGCCCAGATTTGAGGGAACACTTCAAAGTTTTATCAGCTTAGATTAGAAGCATTTTTCTCTCAGTATGTAAGAACACTTTCTTATCAGTTCTCACACACACACACACACACACACACACCATCACTCACAAAAATACAGAAAATTGAGCGTATTGAAAAGGTGAGTGAGTCTTGCACAAAGAAATTAAACTTGTGTATATACTCTTTAACACATAGACATTAAACAAGTGTTGGCTGAAGGTGTTGCCTTCAGTCTGGACTAGGAGTTCAGTTAGGCAGTAGGGTAAGTCCTAAGATGGGTGGGTTTGTACAAGGTATTGTATAAATCAAAGTCTTCTAGTGAATCATACCCGAGGTGGTAGAAGGGGTGACGTAGGAGCAACTGAAGTCTTCGAACATCCATAAACATATCTTGTGTACTTATCTGTTTAACTATCGTTTTCAAATTGATTTAATCAGTTCGAGCTGTTATCCGTTCAGTTCTCACCATAACTGAACTGATATAAGCAAGAACAGATTCCCCTTATTCAGTTATTCAGTTTACACAAGTTAAAAGGCTTTTTAATTAGTAAGCTTTCTTAACGAAAGATTATTTTGAGTGTCTTCCGCTTGGTTTAAAACCAAACTCGATTTAATTCATCGGTGTTTACATTCTTAGAACACGAGCTATTGAAGCTCATTGAGAATATTGTGTTTGAAGCACCCTCACATGTGTCAGAACCGATCCATCAAAAATGATTTTAGCATATTTTCACCAATGAGCATACATTGTATTCTCTTAAGAAAGGTTCTATTGAACCTCTCTGCCAAGCCATTTTGTTTGGGATTACCTAGTACAGTCCCGTGCCTTAATATTCCTCCTTATACACACAGATCCTTGAACCCTTCTAACAAGAATTCCGTTACATTGTCAGTTCTTATGGCATGATCCTCCTCCTTGATCGAGTTTTCAATCAGTTTCTTCCATTCCTTGAACTTTTTGAAAGTCTGGCCCTTGCTAGCGATTGGATATACCCATAGTTTTCTGGAATAATCATCCACATGGTCAAGAGGTACATTGCCATAGCATGTGAAGAATTCTTTGTTGGTCCCCATGAGTCCATATGTATGTAGTCCAATTTTAATATGGTTGTATGTTGTCCAATGTTGAATCTCAACTTGTGAGATTTACCAAGAGTACAATGCTCACAAAATTCCAAATCATCCTCAAGATGATCGCCCAATGCTCCTCGCTTCTCAAATTCTTGAATACCTTTGTGACTCATATGTCTCAACCTCTTGTGCCATAAGGAAGTTGTATTCCTTTTTCTGGTCACAAGACTACAGACTGAATATGTTACTTCCTTTACAAACAGATGATATAACCAATGTCTCAATTCTTTCTTGTACATGACAATGGCTCTCTTGATAATCCTCAAGCTTTTGTTGTCTCTGGTGAAAGTATATCCAGCCTTATCAAATTATCCAAGTGAGATAAGATTCTTCTTGAGATCAAGAATGTATTTCACCTCTTACAACCATGTAACTTGACAATCATAGTGTCTATTCCCTCCACTGCACATGCTTTATCAAAACCCTGATAAACTTTTAAAGTTTTGAAGTCATACCTTGTTGTGAGTCATGTAAAAGGTGCATCTGGAGTCTAAGATCCACCTCTCCGTGAGATTTACAGAGGAAGTCATCAATGCATCAGAAAAATCCATGAGGTCCTCTGCAGTATCATAGCCTTCAATAATATTAGCTTCCTCATAATGGTCATCATCCTTTGATTTCTTCTTCCTTCTCTATGGACAATCACGCTTGAAATGCCTTTCTTTACAACACTCACCATTCTTGTATTTTCCTTTGCATCTGATTTCTTCTTAAAATCCTTAGATCTCGGTGCACTTTGGACATATTCTAGTGACAAACTCTCCAATTCAAACAATAACGTGTCCACAACATCTGAGTATGATCTTGGTAAATAACTGATCAGTATAAGTGTCTGATCCTTATCATCTACCTCCACTACAATGTTTTCCAAATCCTGGATTATCTTTTCAAATCCATCCAATTAAGAATCGAAAACAACATCTTCCCTCATCTTGAAAGCACACAAGGATTTCTTCAAGAATAACCTTCTCACCAGAGTCTTTCTCATGTATAGAGACTCTAGTTTAGTCCACACCCCAACAGTTGTATCTTCCTTGGCCACCTTCCTCAAAACTGAGTTAGAAAATAAGATCATTATTTTGTGCGCTCTGTTAAGTAAATCATCATTTTATTCAGCCGATAAACTTGTTGGTAATTCTTTTCCTCCTTCAGTGCAAGATCGAGGCGTGGTAAAGTAGCAACTCTCGCATCTTTATCCTCCAGTGCCTGAAGTCGTTGCTCCCATTGAATTTCTCCATATCAAACTTTGTGGAAGTCATCCTTTAATCCTAAACCTATTTCTGGTGCCAATTTGTTGAGGTTTGGCAGCGAAAATAGTTAAGAGAAAGGAAGAGAAGAGAAATTAGAAAAATGAGAGACTCCTTCGATTTTATGCCTAAAAATACCCAAAACACGTTTTTAAACATTGCTGGGCGCTTGGGCGGACATCTTTTTCCGCTCGGGCGCGGAACTCTCGGCCAGAAATCCAAAATTTTCCAACAAGGCCCGCCCAGGCGGACATCTTTTTCCGCTCGGGCGAACTCTGCGCACAGCCACATTAAAGATTGCTTCCGAAACGCCTCTTCCCTTCAGAATTAGAAAAAGTGGTAAACATAAAAGTTATAGCTCTATGTCTTGGCTTGCATCTCCAATTAACCTCATGTCATTTGAAGGTCTGAGTAAAAGGTTATACTAAATCTCCCAACATGTGTCAGTATAGGAACAACGAAACACACGACACACTTCGGGGCGCTTTTGGCTCGTCTTCCACAATGATTTGAACAAAACTCAAAACATAAAAGTCATAGCCTTATGTCTTATATTTCTAATGAAAGTAGCCTCACATCATTTGAATCAATATATAAAACATTATACTAAAAACCACAACTATTGCCACTTTTTTCATACCTTTTCTGCATTTCCATTACCTATTGGGCTCAAGATCAACTTTCTATTCTACCTATCCATTCTCTATCCATTCTATATCATTCATTACCATTCATATCATAACTTGAAGTCATAAACCATCACCATTACATCACATATCCCAAATGATCATCGTAATAAACCATAAAAGGAATAATGAACATACTTAATCATAATCGTTACCTTACATCATATGCATACGAATGTCTGGACGTTACAATTCTCCCCTCCTTAAGAAATTTCGTCCCCGAAATTGCCATATTGTGCGAATTATTCAGGATATCGCTGTTTGATTTCCTCCTCTGGTTCCCACGTTGCTTCTTCAACCAACTGATTACGCCAAAGAATCTTGATAATGCCAATCTCCTTATTCCTCAGTACTTTAACCTTGTGATCTAAAATCTGGATTGGTACTTCTTGATAAGTCAAGTTCGGCATCAGGTCCAACGGTTCATGTCTAAGAACATGGGAAGGGTTCGAAATGTACTTCCTGAACATTGAGACGTGAAATACATTGTGGACTCTATCCAAGTCCGGCGGTAAGGCTAAACGATATGCACTTTCTCCAATCCTGTCTAGAACTTCAAATGGACCGATAAATCTTGGTCTCAGCTTTCCTTTCCTGCCAAATCTCATAATGCCTTTGAGAGGAGCAATTTTGACAAATATGTGATCTCCAACTTCAAACTCCAAAGGCCTTCTTTGGTTATCGGCATAACTTTTCTGCCTGGATTGGGCCGTCTTCATTCTGTCCCGAATTAAAGCAATTACATCAGCTGTCTGTTGGACCAATTCGGGTCCTAACATCTTTCGTTCACCGACTTCATCCCAGTTCAACGGTGACCTACATTTTCTGTCGTACAATGCCTCGTATGGTGCCATGCCAATCGTCGCCAGATAACTATTGTTATATGTAAATTCAACAAGTGGCAATTTAGAATCCCAGCTACCAGGAAAATCAATCATGCAGGCTCGTAGAATATCTTCCAGAATCTTAATCACCCTCTCTGACTGCCCGTCACTCTGAGGATGATATGCTGTGCTAAAAGCCAATCTGGTGCCCAAAGCTCTGTGCAAGCTCTTCCAGAATTCAGAAGTAAACCTTGGGTCGCGATCAGATACAATTGACACAGGGATTCCATGAAGTCTCACAATCTCAGCTACATAGACTTCAGCATACTGGTTCATTGTAAACGTCGTCTTGACCGGAAGAAAATGAGCCGACTTGGTTAACCTGTCAACAATCACCCAAATGGAGTTGTAACATTTTGGTGTTCTTGGAAGTCCCGTTACGAAGTCCATAGTGATGTGCTCCCACTTCCACTGAGGTATTGGGAGAGATTGCAAAGTTCCAGCAGGTCTTTGATGATCAATCTTTACTTGCTGACATGTTAGACATTCGGATATAAACTTTACAATATCAGTTTTCATACCTGGCCACCAGTATAGACGTCGGAGATCCTGATACATCTTGGTGCTACCTGGATGTATCGAGTATAGCGTTGTATGAGCCTCTGTCAAAACATCCCGACGAATGTCATTACCACTGGGAACACATATCCGACCTCTCCATGTTAACAAATCATCAGTGTTCATCACAAACGCTGTGTCCTTTCTTATCAGCTTTGGCTCGCAATTCCATCAACTGATTGTCAGTATGCTGCTCCCATCGTATCCTATCTGCCAACGTAGGTCAAATAACCAAAGCTGAAAGTCTAGCGATGGTCCCTTGCTCTACTATAGCGATCTCGCTCCTCTGAAAATCCAATAACAACGGCTTCTGAATCAACGAGCTCAAAGAAGAAACTGACTTGCGGCTCAAAGCATCTGCAACGACGTTTGCTTTACCTGGGTGGTAGCTAATGGTCACAGCATAATCTTTAACAAGTTCTAACCACCTCCTCTGCCGCATATTAAGTTCCTTCTATGAGAATAAATATTTCAAGCTCTTATGATCTATGAAAACCTCACTTTTCTCGCCATACAGATAATGCATCCATATTTTCAATGCGAATACCACAGCCGCTAATTCAAGATCGTGGGTGGGATAATTCTTCTCGTAGTCTTTCAAATGACGAGAAGCATAAGCGATTACTTTCTCACGCTGCATCAGTACAGCTCCAAGTCCCATCTTTGACGCACGCATCAGTGTATACAATAAAATTTTCAGTGCCGCACGGAAGTGCTAGGATAGGGGCTGATGCCAACCTGTCTTTCAACACTTCAAATCCGTGATGGCATTCGTTTGTCCACTCAAACTTCACCGCTTTCCTCGTCATATTGGTTAATGGCAGGGCTATTTTGGAAAAATTGGGAATTAAACGTTGATAATAACCTGCCAAACCAAGAAAACTACGCACCTCAGAGACTGTCGTAGGAATAGGCCATTGTTCAATCGCTTCAATCTTCATGGGATCCACTGCAATGCCGTCTTTCGAAACGATATGGCCCAGAAATGATACTTGCTCTAACCAGAATTCACAATTTTTCAACTTTGCGTAAAACTGCTTTTCACTTAATAACTGCAATACAGTTCTGAGATGATCGGCATGAAGTTCTCGAGTCTTGGAATAAATCAGGATATCGTCAATGAAAACGATAACAAAGCTATCCAGATATGGCTTGAAGACCCGGTTCATTAGATCCATGAAGACAGACGGAGCGTTCGTCAACCCGAATAACATGGCTAAGAACTCATAATGGCCATACCTAGTTCTGAATGCAGTTTTAGGGACGTCAGCTTCCCTAACTTTCAGCTGATAATAACCAGAACGCAGATCAATCTTTGAAAACACTGTCGCTCCCTGCAGCTGATCAAAGAAATCATCAATCCTCGGTAATGAATATTTATTCTTGATCGTGACTTTGTTGATCTCTCTGTAATCAATGCACAACCGCAAAGATCCATCTTTCTTTTCGACAAATAAAACCGGAGCTCCCAACGGAGAAGAACTCGGACGAATAAATCCTTTGTCTAATAGATCCTGCAACTGATTCTTCAGCTCCTTCATTTCAGTCGGGGCCATTCGGTATGGAGATTTCGAAATCGGAGCAGTACCTGGAACCACGTCAATCAAAAACTCAAATTCACGGTCAGGTGGCAATCCAGGCACATCATCTGCAAATACGTCAGGAAAATCTCGAACTACCTCAATCTCACCCAACTTCATTGTCATCTCAGTATTTACATCTATTACAGTAGCTAAAAACCCCTGACACCCCTTTGATAACATTTCCTGAGCTTTGATACAAGAAATATAAGGAGTGCCAAGCGAAATACCTGAACTCTGGAAAATCCCGCTATCATCATCTTTTGCAGGAAATCGCACCGTCTTAGCCACACAGTCAATAACGGCACGATATAACGATAGCCAGTCCATTCCCAAAATAACATCAAATGCCACCATGGGAATAATAATAAGATCAGCAAAATAGATTTTCTCATTCACTTGTACTGTACAATCTTTAAGAATACTAGAAGGCCATATTTCGTCTCCCGATGGCAAGAAAATACTATAGTGGATGGGTTCATAAGATGGAACAACATTCAAGGAGCGCAAGAAAATTTCAGACATAAAAGAATGCGTAGCACCAGTGTCAATCAATGTAATAGCGGTCTTGCCTGAAATTAAGATAGTACCTGATATAATAGAAGAATCGGGATTTGCGTTTTCTTTGGTCATTGCGAAGATTCTGCCTTGAACCCTCTTCCCTTTTTCACCCTTTACTGGACAATATTTAATGACATGTCCAACACCTCCACAACGAAAACATCGATTACTTCCAACCAAACACTCACCTGTATGCATTTTGCCACATTTTGGACATACATGTCGATCATATGCAAGCGGTGGCATAGGAGCTTTGGGTCGATGCTCCTCTTTTTCTTTGCCTCTGATCTTTCCCTTACCCTTCTATCCAGAACCTTGGCCCTTAGTAGAAAAGTCTTGGCACTTCAACTGTCTTTCTCTTTCAATTTCTTTCTCGTCCTACTCAGCCATCCTTGATTTTTCAACAATCTCTTTATATGAAGCAGCTTTAGACATTCGAACGTTTCTTTTAATTTCAGCCCGGACACCTCTAAGAAAATGCTCGCCCTTTTTGATGTCATTGCTGGCCAGATATGGGGCAAACTGACATCCCTCTTCGAATTTGAGAATATACTCTTGCATTGACATATTTCCTTGCCTCGGTTCTAGAAATTCCTTCACTTTCTGACTTCGAACATCTCGAGGAAAATATTTGTCGTAAAATAAATCTTTAAACTCCTGCCACTTGAGTGCCGAAACATTAACTGATACCTTAGTGGCATCCCACCAAATCCTCGCCGTCTTGGTCAGTAGAAAAATGGCACAGCTGACTCGATCTTTATCGTCAAACTGCAGATAATCATAAATAGCCTCCACAGCTTTGACCCATTCCAAGGCAACCATGGTATCAGTGCTTCCCTCAAATTCGGGTGGCTTCATCTTACGAAATCTTTCGTATGCGCCTTCACTACTGGGCTCGGGCCTCACTTGCTCTCTCTCTCTCCCTCGCCCTGCATTCTGCATCCGTAAGAGCTGCTGGATTTGCTCGCCGTGTAATTTAGCCTGTTCTTTCAGTAACTTGCTAAATTCATCAACCACTCTAGATGATGAACTATCCTCTCCTTCTGATGCTTTACGTTTAGGCGGTATGATCCTATGATACTTATTAGTTTAAAACTATTTCCACACATAACATATCATAATTATTGAGGCTACACATCCATATTATATCAAATAATGCAGGTACATACATACCGAATTGTCGAAAGCAGAGGAAGTCATATGCTAAATCATTGGTCCGAAAAACCTTTGGCTCTGATACCACTAAATGTAACACTAATGACTAAAATGCATAATTAGTGCGGAAGCTTAAAATATAATTTGGAGAAAATGTGTACTTTTAAAAAAATTTGGGCAGCATCTCCCCATAAATATAACATACCACCTGCCTCAAGCAACACATAAACATATGCAAAACATTTCATATATATCAGATACCAGTTAATATAGTATCTACACATATTTCTAATTCAAATACCAAGACACGATATTCAATAATTCCCAAAATAACCCAAAGCTTAACATAACAAAATAACATCTAATTGAAATCTCCAAAGTTTGGCATATGCCTTTCTCTCTCTTCGACAAATCCGGGATGATCATTCTTTCTTACCTGTGCCTGCATCACATGAACATAACTGGAATGAGTATAAAACTCAGCAAATGGAATCAATACTAACAAGATACATATATATCATTTTATCGCAAAACATAAAATGTATAGCCTCAATTTCATTTTGTTGAAAACATTATCCTTCTCATTTCATAAACGTTGAATCATCATTAATATCATCCGTCAAGAATCATAATACAACAATACATAGGGATGATATTCATTACATTGATTAACTGAAGAATTAATAGTTCTTTTAAGATAGTTCATTCATCTCTAACCCTCTTCGTAAAAACGAATCTTATAGGAGGGACATGTACCTCTGCATAAAATACATCTTATAAGATAGCACATGTTTTCATCGTTAATTGGTCAATTACATTGCGGATTTAGAATTGCCAGAGGCAACACCGCTACTATCACTATCAATCCAATCATTCAATCATATAAAACTTCATTCAGGCATTTTATCGAACATCTTAGAGACATCATTTAAATTTTAACTCCTTTCATTCAAAAATGCATATAATTGCACTACCATATATACATATTTACATATATATATATATCATGAATGGAATTTGAAAGGAGTTAACGTCATAAAATAATCAAAATACATACATATAGGATCATGTGATGCATTTAAGAAATGATTCCACTTACAACACTTGGAGCACTTGGTTTCATAAACCTTGACGATGATCCTACAACAATAAACCCAAATAATAACCTTAAATTACCATTTAATCCAATATATCATCACAACTATCATCCCCTAACTCCAACATCTTCAATAACTCAAGAACAAGAAGAAAAACAACTTACCTTTGCTCCTTTCATTAAAAAGGTGAAGTTCCAACTCCGGATTGTAGATTAATTGCTTGATTTAAAGATTGGAAAAAAAATAGGAAAAATGAAGAACCCTTACCTTACACGATGGAGAAGAGAAAGGAAGAGAAGAGAAATGAGAAAAATGAGTCTCCTTCGATTTTATGCCTAAAAATACCCAAAACACGTTTTTAAACATTGCTGGGCGCCCGGGCGGACATCTTTTTCCGCTCGGGCGCGCTCTGCGCACAGCCATATTAAAGATTGCTTCCGAAACGCCTCTTTCCTTCAGAATTAGGAAAAGTGGTAAACATGAAAGTTGTAGCTCTATGTCTTGGCTTGCATCTTCAATTGGTCTCATGTCATTTGAAGGTCTGAGTAAAAATTTATGTTAAATCTCCCAACATGTGTCAGTATAGGAACAACGAAACACACGACACATTTCGGGGCGCTTTTGGCTCGTCTTCCACAATGATTTGAACAAAAATCAAAACATGAAAGTTATAGCCTTATGTCTTATCTTTCTAATGAAAGTATCCTCACATCATTTGGATCAATATATAAAACATTATGCTAAAAACCACAACTACTGCCTCCTTTTTCATATCGTTTCTGCACTTCCATTACCTATTGGGCTCAAGATCAACTTTCTATTCTACCTATCCATTCTCTATCCATTCTATATCATTTATTACCATTCATATCATAACTTGAAGTCATAAACCATCACCATTACATCACATATCCCAAATGATCATCATAATAAACCATAAAATGAATAATGAACATACTTAATCATAATCGTTACCTTACATCATATGCATACGAATGTCTAGGCGTTACAAAAAATTCTTCTTAAGATTGTTTGATTGTGTGGTGCCTGAAATCACAAAAATGACAAATGAATCTATATCAGTTAAAAGTTGAGGCAAGTGTTGAACATTTTTCCTTAACAAGAATTTTGCCCCACCTTGGTGCTTTGGTATATGACAATTCTTCCCCAAGATATAATAACTCCTCTTACAAATACAACATAGTAATTTGCAAAAACAATGACCATAAAAAATGGAGTGTACTCTCTTTGAAAAGAGAAAAGCAACAAAAGAGCAATATGAGTGCAATGATATTAGAAAACTTTGGTGCAAAAATGTTTTTTGTTTTTATGTGATAATGTATTTAAATATATCAATCATTAGAGACATACTGCTTCATAAAAGAGGTATCCTTTCATCCAAAAAATAAAATAAAATAAAAAAACTAATCAAGAAACACCATTTGGATGCAAAGTAGAACGAAAACTAGCAACTTTTTGTCAATCAGCGATTCTAGACGCCTAAGTGCCACTTTACGGTCCCTAAGCGCCTCCTTCCTGCCTTGAAAAAATTCTAGGGCACAGAGAGCCCCTGTTGCATGGAACAATCTTTGGGTTTCTTTCATCTCTTTTTTTATAATTTCTGTTCATTAATTATTAAAAAATTCCAACATCATCTATGTTTAAAACATTGGGGATGATACACATTTTTACAAAATATAGATTGATAAAAAGAAAAACGAGAAATTATAGCCATCTCTATCTGCCCCAAGACTCCACTGTTACTTACATTGGACTTGGTATAAGTTCCATCAAAAAGATAAACTCAAACCTGGTAAGATATTACAAGTATATCATCACAAAAGCTATTAAATAATAAAAGGGCAATTATTTTTTATATATAAAAAATAGTCGGTTGCTATTATTGTTTTGGAGCAATACAATTATCTTGAACCCATTGACTACATATTACATTACTTTAAACAAATAATTATATTGAATTTAGTTTTGTCAATGATGTATTTTTCAACCATTATCATGATGGCTAATTATTATAAATGTAAAATAATTTGTGTAAGTAATAAATACACACACGTGTCTCTATAATTTAGATAGAGATGGTACGGATTAAGAAAAGACCAATTTTGCAACAACTCCTATATATATATCTGGTTTAGGTCAATTTAGTTGGGTGACTTTTTTAAAAGTACGGCAAAACAAAAAATGTCAAATTTTTCTTTGCATCAATTGGTAAACATTCCGAGTATATTGAGCAAAGAGACAATAAATTAAATCCCAATTGCCTTCCATGATTAAAACTAATTTGAGTATTGGTTTTCTTGATATTTTAGAATTAAAATTAATTAATTGACCATCAAGAACTTGCATTTTAATGCAGTTATAGCCATCTTGACCATTGGGAATCATGATCCAAATTAGAGACGTCAATTCGGGTAGGTCGGATTGAGCAATAGTAATATTAAAAAATTTCTCAATCCAAACCCAACCCGAACCCGAGCCAACCCGAAAACTCTCAACCCGAATCCGAACGTGGATCAACCCGATTTTGATTTTTTTTAAAAAAAATTAAATAAAATTCAAAAAATTATAATAATAATATTTTAATTTAAACACATAATAACAAAATATCCCTCATATATATGATTTAAATTTGAATATCTAATTGTAGAAAAATAAAGTATATTTAATAAATCAAATAAACAATTGTTTAAAAAATAAAAAATGTTCAAAATAAATATTAAATTATGAAAATTTATGATATAAATATATAATAAATATTTTTTCAGACATATAATATATAAAAATGTATGCAATATTTATTAATTATATTTTTTTAAAAAAAATTAAATTTTTCTGGTCAACCGAACCTAACCCAACTCGATCATTTTTTTCGAGTCAGCTATCGGGTCTAATCCGATCTGACCCGAACCTGAAAACCTCAAACTCAAACTCAAACCTGATATTTTTCGAGTTGAGCCGTGTCGAGTTGGTGGGTCGTGTCTGATTTTGACTTCCCTAATCCAAATCGGATGATGAGATCAATATCACGGAAATTTAATGATTAATCCAAATATATAGGATTCATGTTTAGCCCTACATAATTTATTTTTTAAAAACAATAATTATTAGCTATCGGGAATCATGATTCAAATCGGATAACGAGATCCTATTGCCATGATATCACAGATATTTAATGATTATCATTGGTTCAAACATATAGAGTTTACGTTTAGCCGACTTAATAGATATTTTTTAAAGACAATGATGATAATTGGATTTGTCATTAGGAAATTGCACTCGAAACGTGGACTATATAATTGGGACGAGGGAGTACTATTTCTAAGGTTGTTGTAAACTTATCTATGCATTAATAGTTTTCAAATATGTTTAAACATGTTTTCTAAATGTTGCATTTAAATTTATAATAATAAATCCATTAGTTTGTTTTGGTAAATTCACTTGACAGTTGTTTTAAAATATCTAATAATTATTTTTTAAGTAATTGCAGTGGATTTTAAATTCATCTCAACACTGAATCATTTTAAATATTTTCCTCAAATACTTGCTCAAATCCAAATCTTTCCTCCAAATGCAACCCAAGTTGATTTCTCATTTCCCGTAGTATGCTTCTTCTTTTTCTTTTTCTTTTTCTTTTTTTATCATAAATGAAATAAGGTAAGAATGAAATCGACTTTGGAGTGGAATAAAAATGAGAATTAATAAAATAGTAACAATTATTGTTACAAGAAAAAAAAATGAAAAATTAATGAAATAAAATTATTTTTAATATTCAAATAATTTTTAACTAAAAAATAAAAATAATAACTGCTCAATAAATATTATTTTTCATCGTTATCATCAACAACATTATCAATGAATAATTATTATTATTATTATTATTGATACACTATTAATTATTACAAAATTAACGTCATCATATAACTAGTATATCTATTAATTTTAATTTTATGGTTTTTGTTAGTATTTTATTAATTATATATAAATATCATTAGACAAAATATTATAATAATTATTATTAAACTATTATTTATTTTACTTTATTTATTTTTATTATATTGTTAGGCCTAAATCTTATTAGCCCAAATAAAATTTGGGCCCATTAGGATAACGCCCATTAAGTTAGAACATTCGAATGTTTGAGAAGTTGGACCTCGGCTTATGATGAAAAAGTTAAGTCACGATCCATGACTAGTGATCGTATCAAACTACACAGAAAATTACAAACAAAAACAGGAAGAGTGATCAAAAAGAAGGATACAAATAATCAATCAATCTCCTCAAAATTACAGCAAAAAAGATCTCTGCAAATTTCATTAATTTAGTTTAATTTTCACATGATTCCAGTATATTTTCCTTTGTTTCTTTAAAGTTTTAGCATACTCATTCAGCTTTTATTTACAATTCTAGTTGTAAAAGATGAGGATTTCAATTCATAATAGCATTATCGTTTTGGTGATTGTTCACAAATTTTTCCTTCAATATTTTAAGTTAAATTCCTAGTTTTTGTGGCTTACCGATAAAGTTAGATCTAACAACTGATTCAGGATTCATTCGCTTATTTTTTTATAAGTTGGATTTCAGATTTAGCACGATTTCATGCCGGAAACACGAGCACAATTTTGTGATCAACAATTTGGCACTCCTGATGGGACCAATGATGCCTCCGAAACGTAGTGAGAAGCATGAAGGGATTCTTCAGTCATAGGGAAAGGACCATTTTTTATAGGAAGAAGAGATCAATGCTAGATAAATATCAATTGAGCAATACTAGGATCAAGCTCTGAAAGAAGGAATTGAATTTTGTATTGGTCAGGAGGTTCCGGTGAATCTCGTGATGTCAACGGAAAAAGATCTATGTAGTGAACTCAAATAGATGACTATTTCCTTGGCCAATGTCTTTGTCACTACTATGGCACACTTCAGGAAAGAGATGAGGGAATGAAGGAGGTCGTCAAAAGATGAAAACATATCTTATGAGTCTGAAAGCAAACGACCAATGGATCAAGGCCAAGGAATAGAAAATTCTCAAAAAGGTGAAATTCTTCACTTGGTTGTAACACCGGTTCTTTTGTCTAGTACTCCACCACACCTAAGGGAAGGGAAGATAACGACGGATAACTAAAACGAGTTTCGTAACAGAGGAAAACAACTTGTGATGCAGATATATAAGGTTACCAATTCATGTTCTCAGTTAGGAGCTAATGATGATCATGTTAGTCAAGGAGTGTCTACAAAGAAAGCAAGAGAGCATGCTCGGGAGGCACATTTTACCCCACATCTCCTTGGATCAGCACAAATATTTTGTACGTATGTTATCATAACAAAAGATAAGGGAAAAGACAGATCATGTGTTAGAGTAACTACCACCCTAATTTATGTGTTTAATTCTTCTCCATATGTGTGACACTCTGTACGTATGTGCTCTGCTGCTTGCAAATATTTTCATCCAAGTTTGGTAATTTTCTCTTAGACTTTCCAGTGGCACTCCTATGTGGATACCTTCTTCATTTTTCACTAGCCTTTAATGTATTTCTTCTTGCATTGGCCTTTGAAGTTCTCAAATCCTTTCCTTTCTCCATCTACCATTCATGCAAAATAAATGGGAACAGTTGAGAAATCAATAGATTGGTGATCAACAAAACTACGAATTCTCAAATAATAATGCAACATAACAAAGCGGAAGAATAACATCTACCAAGAGGGATGTAATGTGGCCAAGAGAATGAAAGTTGGGTGATTTCTACATACCCCTTTCCATATTCTGAAATCTATCAAACTCTACCATCTCAACCAGAGCTACTTCATAAAGTATCAGTGGCTGATTTTTTGGTTTCCACACATATTATTATGCCAGACATTTCTTTATTGCTTGTACTCGTATTCTTGGACTTGAAGGTATTTCTTAAGGTGTAGAGGATAAAAAAAAGTAACTCGTGTGGCTGCATTCCCCATAGGAATTGATTTAAAAAGGTTCATTCATGCTCTTAAAGTTCCTCAAGTACAGGAATGAATCAAAAGAATTAAAATTAATATTTTCTGGAAGAAAAGTAATGCTTGGTGTAGATAGCCTTGACATGATCAAAATAATCCCTAAAAAGAATTTAGTATTTGAAAAGTTTGTGGAAGAGAATCCATACTAGTGTGATAAAGGTGGTTTTGCTGCAAATTATAGTTACAAGAATAAATGATGTTCCCGAATATCAAAAGTTTACAAGCCAAGTTTACGAGATTGTCAGGCGGATCAATGGAAGATTTGGAACTTTGCCTGTTGTTCCAATTCATCATCTGGACAGGTCTCTTGACTTCCATGAATGTGACACTTTTCACTTTTTTACAGGTTGGGATGAATCTTGTTAGCTGTGAGTTTGTGGCTTGCCAAAATTCCAGATAAAAGGTTTTCATCCTCAGTGAATTTACTAGAGCAACACAATCCCTTGGTATTGGTGCAACTCTTGTAAACCCATGGAACATTACAGAAGTTGCACAAGCTACAGGCCAAGCTCTGGATATTCAAGGCGAGGAAGTCGCTTTGTTGAGGTGCGAGCAATGGGTATTATAGAGGGAGGTGATATTGATAGAACACTGGGAGAGTTTGTGCACAATATACTATTAAGAAAATATGAGATATACATGCTTCATTTGCACTCAAACAAATCATCAAACAACTTAAATTCAAATACGTAAATGGAGTTTACTAATTTCATGGAGTCTGTGAGAGAGATCAAATTTGGATATCAGAAGAAGGCAAGGCCACTTAGCGGCAAGTAGGAGAAGTGTGGTTCTTGCAGGACTTGTAAGCCCAACCACCGCCGAGAAACGAGCGACTGTACAAGAGTATGATAAAAAATATATATATATGNGCTACAATCTTACAATACAGTTTTAGAATAAACCTGTTTAATCGCAACAAAACACAAAACTCAAGACCATACTAATTTCCAATCCCTACACATATCGGAGACACTTAGATGATAATATTGAAGAATATTGACAGTCCAAGTGGCGACCCTCAATTTAACTCTCTTTCACACTTGATCAGTTGACTCCGAAACATCTTCAAATATCCTCTTGTTCCTTTCCAACCAAATTGTCAACAATATGCCATGAATGATAATAAACCAAAACTCTCTGAATTTTCTCTCAAACGGATACCACGAGTTGTCATGAAATAAATTTTTTGCTTGTCTTGGCACAGCCCATTGAAATTCCAGCTCTGTTAGCACTTTTTCCAAATAACTGCTGCGAATGAACAATGTAACAGTATATGTTCTTGACTTTCTTCATGTTTTCGACATAGGCAACACCACTGTGGTCGTAAAGCACAATTCTTCCACCTTCTCTGAACGTAATCACATGTCGGTAACTTTCCCAAGGTAACGATCCATGAAAAGGGAAATAGTTTTAAAGTAGAATAAATAATAAAAACAGACAAGTGATAAAGAGCACATAATATGAAAATTTTTGCTAGATTTAAGATATTCTCATGCTTATCACAGAATCAATCCTTCTACTTTGGTTCTCTTTGTGAATTCGACAAAAATTAGGATAAAGCTCATTAAGTAAGATGATTTGACGATTTAAAAAGTTGACCTTCAGCCACGATCCACGATCAACGATCGTGTAAGATGGGCCAAATTACTTAGAAAAATACCAATAAAAGCAGGTAGAGTGATCATAAAAGGATACAAACAACTCTTTCATCAACAACTCAAACAAAAACAAAAATGATCTGCATAATTTCTTCAATTTTGGTTCCTATTAGTTCGCTAATTTCCAGTTTTTATTAAGTGTTCATTCAGTTTTAGCTTATATTCCTTCGAGTTTTTTGAATTCTAGTTGTAAAAATGTTGAATCAATTCATAATGAAAATATTAAATTTGTTGTTGTTCATAAATTTTCCTTCATTTCTCTGATTCGGTTTCTTAGTTTGTAGTGGTTTATCGAGGAAAATATAAATAACGATCGAATCTGGATCCACATCGTTTGTTCGTAAAAGTTGGATTTATCATATTTAACACGATTTTGTAATTGACACGCCCGTAAATTTATATTTTTATTATGATGAGCATTAACTTATGTTTTATTTATTTTAATTATTAATATTAGCATTATTAAATTATCATCTTTTTATATAATTAAATGATAATAACTGTTATTATTAACATGAATAATAATATTATTTTTATTATTATAATTTTAGGTATTTTTATTTAATAAAAATAATTCATTATTATTTAATAATATAATAATTATTTATCATTAAATTATAATTATTTCTTACTATAATAAAAAAATTATTATTAGAAGATAAGTATTATGTGTGGGCTTTTTCACTGTTTAGTGTATTGATTATAATAATTTAATAAAATAAAGTAAGAAAAAAAAAGAACTGTAAAATTAATGTATCACGCCTACTAAATTGACATGATTATTTTTTTAAATCATCTTATTCACGCCTACCGACTTATTTTTTTTAAAATTTTTAAAAAATAAATAAGTGACGCCTACTCGATAAGTGTGACTTGCTTATTTTTTTTATTAAAAATTTTTCAATTCATGTCACGCCAATGAAGTGGGCGTGACATGAATTGAAATAATTTCTTTTATTAAAATTTTAAAATCATAATAGACGTGACATGAATTGAAAATTTTTTTAAAAAAAATTAATTTAAATGTAAGTCACGACTTATTATTACTATATTTAAAAAAAATTGACGTCTCGGTCAGTCAAATCAAGAAACGCACACATATATATTAAAATTTCCAAAAATACAAGCTTAGTAATTTTGAACGCATTATTATATTATATATTTTTCTAATACTAAAACAAAATTGAAACTGATGTATTATGTGTACTAAATTGGCTTAAATTTTTTTAAGTAAAAAGGTAATGCAAAGTCACGCCTATTTGGTAAGTGCATTTACCTTTTTTATTAAAAAAAATAATTTGCTATAATTATTTGAAAGTTGCACGCCTCGACAATACATGTATTAAAAGCTGCAAAAACACAACTTTAATAATTTCGAATGCATTATAATATCATATATTTTTCTCTATAAATTGAATACTTCATTTCCTCACTTCATCCATTTGTTTCATATTTTTATCGGTAAAGTCTTGTAAATGTTTGAATTTATTTTTTCACTTCCTCCAAATTTTTATTAATTTGATTTATTTTTTTTTGTGCTTTTGCAGGTAAATTTTTGTTCCAACGTATATTAAGGTATGTATACTAATATAAATTATTTATGTTAAATTTATAAATGAAATTATTATTTATGTTAGACTAATTTTGTTGTGTTATTTAATTTTTTTTTACAATTTTAATTATTACGTTATTTTTTAGTTATTATTAATTTTTGTAAAGAAATTTAAAAATTATTTATTATGATAAATTTTTATTATCATTATTATTTTTTAAAAAAAATGTGTAAAAAATTTATGTTATATACTATTTTTTTCAGTTATTATTATTGTTTTATAATAATTATATAATTTTTTATTACGATAATAATAATTTTAAATTTATTTTTTATGTATATTTTTGTTTCACATTTAATATAAAATTTATTTTTAAAACAAAAAATACAAATCACGTAGGTTTTTGTTTAAAAATAAAATATCATGTTTTATAATTTGATTTTTCAAAATTTCTGAAAAAATACACTATCCCATATAATCATGAGATACAATAAAAGTTTTTTAACAGTTTATTGTATTAATTGTAATAATTTGGTGTTGAAATAAAAATGTATCACGCCAAGTGAGTTGGCGTCACTGTTTTTTTATAAAAAAAAAAAAAAAAAAAAATAAATAAAAAAAAAAATTTAAAAAAAAAAAAAAAAAAAAAGGCAAGTCATGCCTACCAAGTAGGCGCGACTTGCATTATTATTTTTTCAAAAAAATAATAATAATTACATTATTATTTTTATAAATAATAATGTATATGTTAAATAAATTTCATTATTTAATACTTGTTATTTGTTTTTAATCGAGATATGTATATAAATTTTTATTATTAAAATAATTTGTATTTATAAAACTTGTAGATTATGAATATATTATTTTTAATTTACTTATTATTTTCAATTTTTTGAAAATTGATTTACTTATAGTTAATGTTTATATATTAAAATTGTTTTGTTATTTGATTTTGTAGTTGTTATTTTTAGACAATATTATGCTAGATAATAACATATTATTCTTGTTATTAATTATAGGATGTCATTACATGCTGGACCTGTTGATGGTATTGTATTTATCAGCAACAAACACATATATCTAGTTTTATTACACCTAACAACTTGGATAACACCCTAAGAGTACGTAGATCAGATAATTTAATTTGAGAATTGTAGAAAAGTGATTTAATACACCATCGTGTTCGGTCATGTCTACATGAAATGGGTTTTTACGGCATCCTCTGGTGTGGTGATTTTTTTTACGATAATCATTTGATAACTGCTCTTGTTGAAAGATGGCACCGACAAAACTCATACTTTCCACCTTCGAGTTGGCGAGGCAACAATCACACTACATGATGCTGCGATAATTTGGGGGCTTAATGTTGATGGTGACCCTATCATCGGGAATGATGTATCCCGCAAGTTTACTGTATGGTAGGGTTACTGTTATGATTAGTTAGGTTTTGTGCCACTTCAGACAGACTTCAGATCAAATAGTTTAAGGTTGACTACTTTGTATTTACACTATACACAAATGGTAACTGATGAAAACAGTACAGACATAGAAGTCGCACAATACTCTCGATGTGTTGCGCTGTTGGTTATTGGTGGTTCTATGCTACCTGATTCTGAAGGTTGTGCGATCAAATTGTTGTACTTACATTTTTTGCAAGATTTGCATAAAGTTCATATTTATAGTTGGGCAAGCACTGTACTTGCATATTTATATCACGAGTTGTGTCATGCATCTGGATCAAGGAAACAAGAAATCGCAGGTTCTTTATACATTTACAGGTATGTTTATTACATTTTTTATTTGAATATATACTATTCTTTGGTGCACATTTATTAAACTTAATTTTTTTATAGATTTGGGCATGGTCTAGAATGACTCCTCTATGTCCTGACCGCTTAGGATACAATCTAATCATGCGACATGGAAATCAAAATAGCGTTGTAATAACTGAGAAGTCCTTAACTGCTGCAATCAAATGCCTCTTATCTTTAACAACCATTTTCGTGCAAATTTCTCCTCGATCTGCATTGTAATAACTCAAATTCAAAGCAGATGGGATTCCAACAGAATCAGTGCATTGCTCATCGTATTGTACTAAAGAATTGAGGTACATCATATAAGGCTGGACCAACATGAGGGACAGATTGACCAATATCAGAAAATGTGGCATTCTCGTCATCATGCTCATCTTCATCTGTTTCACTTGCAGTTGTATCAGGTTCAGTAACAATCTCGGTGGCGTCAAGATGAATATCTAATGAAAATCACGCGATCTTTTTTCTTCAGGCACGAAAGGTGTCAATACATGACCCAATCCACCAGTATGTGCATTCAGTGAACAATTGATACATGCATGATTGGGGTCAATTGAGTACCATCTTCTTGCACCAGAATCCCATCCTCGTGTGGAAATCGGCCAACAAACATTTTCTTCTAAGCTGCCCATAGTATACCAATCTCATTCCCCACTACAATACTCCGAATTAGAAGAATTTGCATCCACTGCTCCGAAAATAGCAGCTGTAGAAGTACAAGCTGCATCATTAAGTCACATTGAATTGAATCCTTCAGTTATACATGGAATGTATGATTCAGGATCCTCGACATGTGCAGTATGCTCGATGGAATCTGTTTCAATATACAATTCAATACACTGCATTTCGTTACTAGAATCCAGCATAAACTGTAAATTGTTGTCATCATTGATGTCAAGATGCACTTCTACACAACATGACTTGTCCATGTAAGAATATTTTGTTGATAATTTTAAGTTAAAATTTGAACTTTCAATATTTGTTAGCCGGTACATTATTTCCTTCAATTCACGAAAAGCAATAGATCGTGATACGCGTTTGCCCTCAACGCGGTGGTACTATATTTTACTGTGTGATGTCCTATCACAACATTATCACTTATGAATAAAAAAAACAGGTACTGAATCCATTCCTACATAAAAATTAAATAGATCATATAACAGCAAAAGTTGATAGTAAATTTTTTCAATTACAATCGCATAACAAAATATAGAATATAATAAATAAGACATACTAAAATTTGTTTACACATGCTTTGATTTTTATTTTGATTAATAATAATAATAAAAAATTGTCTAATGATACTACTACAATAAAAAATAATAATAATTAGTATTTAATAAATTATTAATAATAAAATAATTATGATTATAAAATTCTTACATTATAGGCAAAACAAATTAATAGTAATACTTCTTTTCTTCATATAATACAACAACAACAACAACAACAATAATAATAATAATAAAACGAATTAATTTTACTACTTATTTGTATATAATAAGTTAAAAAACAAGAATAACAATATTTATAAGAAATTTTTTTATATTATTTGTGTAAAATAAATTAATTGTAATACTAAGTTTTTTTTATGTACTACATATATAAAACAAGAATTATGATTAAAAATATAAAAAAAACGTATTTCTTATTTGTATCTTATAAATTAATAATAATATAAATATAAATTAATTGTAATACTAAATTTGTTTATGTACTACATAAATAAAACAACAATTATGATTAAAAATAAAAAACATATTTCTTATTTGTATCTTATAAGTTAATAATGATACAAATATAAATTAATTGTAATACTAAATTTTTTTTATGTGTACAACATATGTAAAACAAAGTTTAATTTGGAGTATAAGTACCTCGTATGTTGAAGTAGAAACTGATATTGAGTAGCTCCAACAATTAAATATATTCAACACTGAAAGAAAATGTATATATCACTTCAATTGGCCGAAACAATTTGAAGAACACTTCACAAATTTTCAGACCAACGAAGAATGATAATAGCAAATGTTCTCTATATGTTCACCAATTATATAAGTAAATTTTCAATATTCGGTCAAAAACACGCCATTTGCCATTTAATAGGGCGTGTTAATTGATTTAAAATGAGATACATCACATCATTCTATCACCACAAATTATTTTGAGTTGCTCGTGACATCTCATCACTCTGCCGCCATAATTCTAAAATAATTCACGCCATCTTCATTGGCGTGATACTGTATTTAATTAATATTTCTGCACATATGTTATTTATTTAATTTCTTTTTTTTTCACGGTAAACAGTGAAAAAGCTCTATCATGTATTATTTATTATTATTAGAAAAAGATAAAGATTCAGATTAGTTAAATTAAATAAAGAATTTTAAAAAATATATATATATAAGAATGGAGAGCGTGAATGTCTATTGCGATTCTAAATAAATGAAATGTTCATTCCTATGAATATCGTTTTCATCTAGCTTGACACAATACATTTCGAATATTCGAACAAAAATTTTCAAAAATTTTACTTAAATTAGAGTTTAAGTTCGATTCTGACTCAAAAGATTCGAACATTTTTGTTAGTTATTCAAACGGTTGCTCGAAAAACATTAATTTAATATATAATTATATTACATTGTATTAATAAAATATTTGAGCTCATCAATTACTTGTAAAATATTACACAAAATAATTTACACTCTTCGAAAAAATTCAAACATATTTGAGTTTGACTCGAATTTAATTATTTCAAATACAAATAAAATATTCATCAAACTAGCTGGATTTGTTCATACTCTCAATAAAACACAACAGGGACAAAGTGGAATCGGTATTATTAAATATTCTTCATGTTATCATGAACACCATACCGTGCCTTTGTGGATTTATCATCCTCTCTAGTGCAAATTATTCCAAGAATTGTCTTCTAGTTTTCATCACAAATTACTGACTTAATGGCTTCAAGAAGCCACATGTTGATTGATCCTAGCTCATTTCTACTAATGTTACAACAAGATAATTGCATTGAATCTCATATAGCCCTTTTGAAATCATTCATCCTTTCGGAGTTCTTCGCAGCAAATGATCCCTTCTCCAAAACCCAATCTTCAATCATAACTCGGGAATTCACGGGCTGATCGGTTGGCACGAGATGTCCTGCATTCAACACCACAACATGGCTAAGACTCTCCCATTTCTGCACGTATCCTGCCAACTTCCCTCTCACTCTCCAAATCCTCCTCTCTGCCTCTAAAAACTCGTCGATCCCTTCCCAGTCCATCTTTTTAACCCAAGCCAATGTCGACACCACGCCATCCCTCAAGTCACATTGCCCTTGATACAACAACACTTTGGTGTTCTTCACCAAGAATTCCACCATATATCTCACGCTCTTCATCACATCCTCGTGTAATATATTCCCCACCAAGTCGCTGCATGTCTCGAATACGATGGATTCCTTCGCTCCTAACGCCTTTTTCGCCTCCACATTGTTCAAGAATGTAGCAACTAAGTCCTCTTGGTAAGGGATCAGCCTCCTAAAATCATACAAAGTGGCTAATCCAGTCATATTTTCCAGTGCGCTTAAAACCCTATTCCTTGCATATGTTGCTTCACTCCAATCACCACTTTTTACGAATCCAATAGCCTCCAATTGAAGCTTCTCCAATAGGGATTTTTCCTTGTCATTAATCAAGCCTAAATTATAAGCATTCACAGAATGAGTTGCCACTTGAATCTCTGGATCAGTCAATCCATTCCCAATTGCAACACCAGCCAAATTCACTCTACTTTCACTAGGTAAGAGGGCATTGTTTTTCAGTGTGTAATAACCAAGCGCTGGAAGATACTTCCCCGCATAACTCTCACCAGTAATGTAAATTGGCCTAGATCTAAAAGATTCGCCCAAGGCAACAAATTTCTGAATTGCCCTGAAAAGGTGCTCTGCTACACCAAATTGATTTCTGGGTATTTCTTCAATCGAATCAGCAATGCTGAAGCCTGCTCCTATGGGATTATCAAGAAAAAGGAGGCCAAAGACTTTGTTCCAAGAACCTGGATTGGGATCCAGTGAAAGCTGCGGATTCACAAGCCACGGGCCAAGCTCATAAAAATTTCCCATCATGGATGAGCATCCAGGCCCACCTTGAAGCCAAATGAGGATCGGAATCTGGGAGAGTGGCGTGTTGTTGTAGGAATTTTGAGCTTCATAGAATGTGTAGAAAATGGCTGAGCTGGTGGACGAGTTGACTGATAAATAGCCGGATTTTGTTGGAAGGGCTTCTTTGGGAAAAGAAGCGGTGGAGGACGGTGGTGGTGAAGCGATTGAGTGGCGGAGGACTGCGGCCATGAGGAAGAGGAGGAGGAGGAGGAATATTGGTGGTGGAGATATCATTTCTTGATTTTTTTTGAGTCCTGTTTCGGTGAGTGAATCACAGTGGTGCATTAGATAGTGTACTTTTCCATCAGTTGTTGGCCTGCAAAATTTGTCTTAGTTCGGGTACTGTTGATATTTTCATTAGTATCGAGGCACATGATGTAATTAATTATTTGTTTGATACCATTATTACAAGGAATGTGACAACATCATTTGTTTTGGCGTTTAGCCATTGGTGATACCGTATGTCTCACTTTTCTAAGTGGATTCTTCTCCATAAGACATGGCTGAACTCCTAGTCAAATTCCTACATGAAGTCTCCATGCTCAAATTATAAGTAAACTCACGAAATAAAGAGAAAATTCAAGAGTGCATAAAAATTAAAGGCATCGATTGATTATAAGGTGGAGTAGATCTTGTACTTATAAACAAACTATGGTAAAGTAATAGAAAGTTTCCTTATTAAAATTGTTCTCACGTTTTATCCAAGATCCTTTGTCTAGATATGATGATATCTAGGCAAAGATTTGATAAATCCACCTCGAATCCTAATAGATTCTTATGAATTATCTCCTTGACTCCGTATGTCACCGACCTTCGTACTAGAGCTCGATTACTGTAAAGACCGTGAATCGTATTATCGTAAATCATATCTTAATTATCGATAATTCATGAGATTGTTATGTTATTAGAGAAAATATGTTTTGATAATGAACGATTATAGTAGTAATTGAATTGTGTTTGAAGAATATACAAAACCGCAATAGAAAAGTGACACATGTTTTATATGAAATCCAATTATAAACATCTTTACAAGACATATGTTTGATCACCATCAACATTAATAATCAAATTCACCTTCTTGAATTTGACTATCTCAACACGAACACATAATCCAATACTTATGTGACGCTAAATAATTCTTAGACACAGCTAGTCGTGGGTTCACAAGTTATGTGATTCGAAACAACATTTGTTTCTTATAAGGGCTTATCCTTGTTAGCCAAATTATGTGCATCAACCTCTTGATTACAAGAACGTCCGAACTCAAGTCTAATTGCACCCGTCGGATCATGGTAAAAACATCAAGTATCATCGTCTCATTATCTTCTAGGTATCACTATAGTGCCTGCAAGCATCAATCAGTTATGGTTAGCTTACAGAAGGTCCCTTCACCTCATATATCATGATCGAATCTGAAATCATTGGTATATCAAGAGTTGCATTTGAATTCGATAACGATGTGATATATCTTTGAGTAATCCTAGTAGCATAGTATGTGCAACTAGAGGACCACTTTTCCTAAAGCACATTTATTATTTTTGTCCAAATTTTTCTTGCACTATTAATTCATCAGATCTCATATGATATTCACACTCTTAGGCATAGTTTGGTACACATGATAGGATAAACATGTGATATATAATATAAGGATAAGTTAAGGATAAATATGATGTATGATATTATATTTAATGTTTGGTATTATTTTAATAAGAGTGATTAAATTTATATATTAGATTGTAATGACAAAATTCACCTTATAATAATAAATTTTATAATTTCAAAGTTGTTGCTTGAGTTCATATTTCTTATCTTTTCATGCGCCGACAGTGTTTTCATGATTTATTTATTTTTACCTAATTTTATATATTATATAATATGATAATTGAGCCCTTGATTTTGTGAGTCAAGTCAAATATCAATTTTTAAAGTTAATCGAGTGATACTAATAGTTATATTGAGATTATNTTTGGTATTATTTTAATAAGAGTGATTAAATTTATATATTAGATTGTAATGACAAAATTCACCTTATCATAATAAATTTTATAATTTCAAAGTTGTTGCTTGAGTTCATATTTCTTATCTTTTCATGCGCCGACAGTGTTTTCATGATTTATTTATTTTTACCTAATTTTATATATTATATAATATGATAATTGAGCCCTTGATTTTGTGAGTCAAGTCAAATATCAATTTTTAAAGTTAATCGAGTGATACTAATAGTTATATTGAGATTATTAAAAATCATTTATATAATTATTTCGAGTTCATTTATATAATTATCATATTATATACTATATAAAAATAAATAAAAATATTTATTTCATTTTAATTTCTACCTATTAGCAGAGATTTATAAAAATCATTTATATAATTATCATCTAGTAACACTAATTTAGAACTTGATCATATATAGGATTTTTATATATTGAGGGCAATTAAGTCATTTGTGGTGTTTTTTATTATTAAATTAAAATTATCACACCTAATAGAAGTGACATTTTATCCTTCTAAAAAATTATTTATCAATATCATGGGCTTTTTAAAATCGTACTAAACGTGGGATAAGAAAGATTATTTATCAATCTCTCCCTTATCTCGTGTACCAAACTATGCTTTAGGTGACTGTGAATCCCCGAGTACAATGGATCGGATCCTACGTATGTCACCCAACCTCGCCACCTGATGACCCTCATGAAAAAATGACTAATGGTGTACATTTATAACCGCATAATTATCCACTCGATAAACGATAACCACTTGTAAAGTCCGAGAGATTTGTTCAGTGATTGACTAATGTTAGTCTCAATCTCAAGCAGTCTTTATTCTTATTTTAGATATCTGAATTGACTAGTAACACATTTAGAATATACAGTAACTTATAAATAAATTCCTTGATCGTCATCATATATAAGTACGACCTCATAGTATTATAGTATATTCAAGATCTTTATCTATACATCTTGCATGAGTATACAGATAAAGTAAATGTCATGATTTGATAAAATCATAAAATGTTATTAAAACAAAGATATTTTTAACACAAGATTCAATAAAGCACAAGCCACATATTAGCTTGTTGGACATCTACTATAACAATCTCTCACTTTCCCTATATCCAACTACCCATAGATCTCAAAACCATTGCTTCACGATGATTTTCAAACAATGTTCATGGCAGGGGATTCGTAAGTGGATCAACAACGTTATCTGCAGAGGTGACTCTTTCTACCGAAATTTCTCATCTTCCCACAGTCTCCCGGATGATGTGGAACTACCTCAGTACATGTTTAGATCAATGATGAGACCTCAGATAATTTGATTGCACAATGACACTGGTGTTGTCACAGTACACCAAGACTGGATCAAATCCATTAGGAATGACGCCCAACTCTTGCACGAAATTCCTCATCCAAACTACTTTATTTGCTACAACCGATGCTGATATGTATTCAACTTAAAAGGTTGAATCTATTGTGATGTCTTGCTTGGAATGCTTCCAAGAAAAATCGCAGCCATTGAGCATGAAAACAAATCTAGATGTTGATTTTGAATCATCCACATCTAATTGGAAGATAGAATCATCATAGCCTTCCAATTTTAATTATCCACCCCTATAGACCATTAAAATTTTTTTATTCATTTTTAAGTAATTAAGAATATCCTTCACAGCATTTCAATACAATGGGCCGGGGTTCAATTGATATATTCTTGCAACACTCAGTGCAAAAGCTATACCAGGTCAAGTAGATATCATACCATACATAATACTACCAATGATAGAAGCATAAAAAATATGTATTATGGTTTCTATCTCCTCATTAGTTAGAGAACATAGATTTGGATAGAGTCACGTCATGAAAAATTGGTAGATATCCTCTCTTGGACTCATATATATAGAATCTCCTTAGTATTGATATAAGTGATTTGAGTGAACCCAAGCATCCTCTTTGATTTATTCATATATTTCTGTATTCTAATACATAGGATGTTTTACCCATATTTTTATGGAGAATTTACTGACTAACCATACTTTAGTTGATTGCATCAAAATCTACATCATTTTCAACAAGTAGTATGTTATCAACATAAATTATTAGGAATGTCACTGCACTCCCATTAACCTTCTACCCAAGGTTCCTCAGACTTCTTAACTAAATCAAACTCTTTGATAGTATTATCGAATTGAAAGTTCCAACTCCTCGATTTCTGTTTGAGACCATAAATAGATTTCTAAAGTTTTCATAACATAATCTCACTTTCTATTGATATGAATCATTCAGGTTAAGACATGTAAATCTCTTTTTTAATATCATGATTAAGCAACATTGTCTTCACATCAATATGTCATATTTAATTGTAATAACATGCTAGTATAGATAGCAAAATCCTAATGGGATTGAACTTTGCGAATGGAGAAAAGGTTTCATAATAGTCAATTCATCGTCGTTGAGAATATCTTTTTTCTACTAGTACAGCCTTGAAGATCATTTCCTTCTCATCTACCCCAACCTTCATTTTGTAAATTCGTTTGCTTCCTATGAGAACAATTCTCTTAGATGGATCTTCTGAGGATCATACTTGGTTAGAATACATGGAGTTTATCTCAGATTGCATGGTTCCAAGCCATTTGGATAAATTAACACCAGATAATGCTTGTTTAAAGTTTCTTGGATTGCATCCAAGATTGGGCTTATCTTGGTCCTCTTCGAGTAGCAGGCTCATCCTTATATGTGGCCTTGAGACTCTTTCAAATCTTCTAAGAGTGTGTAATATTTCTACTGGATGATGGGGCATGCGTTCCAAAATCTGAGGTGTGGGTTTTTCTTGAACATCCTCGAGTTCTTTTCAAAAATGATTAACCCAAGTTGCTATAGAAGTCCATTGTAAGCTATTATAAACTCATTTTAAATCTTTGATTTTTAATATGTAGGACAAGGGTATCATAATCACCCCTTCTTCAGAATGCGACGTCCTCGTCGCGGCCTGACCCCTCGATCCACCAGCACCGATAATCTAGAGGTGGCTTCTACAGGTTCAAGAGGTGGCTCCCGTAATGTAGCATTTTGCCCCGCAGGTTCAAGATGTGGCTCCCATGCACGTAGCACTTTGCCCCGCGTAGCACTTATTTCTCGGTGTTCCATGCCGGTGACCGGCTCTGATATCATTCTGTCACGCTCCGAGCCCGGGCTCGTGGCTGCGTGACTGAACGCACAATGTGCACCTATAGCAACTACTTCGTATTCGTCCTCGTTTTTCGAAAATGATTAACCCAAGTTGCTATAGAAGTCNTTCAAATTATTTTACGAGACGAGCTCGATTTTATCCGGGAAATTGGTTTTGGGCAAACGTGGAGTTTTTAAAATATCAAAAGTATTACTTTTGAAAACTAATTTTTATAAACTTTTATTTTCAATTAAATAAGTGTTATTGAGCCTAATTTACCTAGGATAAGTAAGCTCAATTGCTCCTAAACATAAAAGCCCAAAACTTAAGCCCATTAACATATAAATTAAATCCTTTTACATGGTAAGACGAGTAAAGAATCCAACAACGATATTTAGGCCATATCAGTTATTAGTAGTTAGCCTCCTAGAAGATCAAGATTCAAGAATACATAACTCCATAGATGCAAGCAAATCAAAAGCAAGATTAATCGCAACTCTCAGCCGCCAATACCCTCCAACCAACAACGTTCCACACCAGTAAAAAACCCATATGATAACTCTAAGATAATGTAAGGCCGTAAGACCAAGAGAAAGACCTAAATCCAAAAGGCAAGACTTACGGCAGCAGATAAATGACACTGTATCACAAGTCATGAATTTGAGGCAAAAAGGGGAATCTAACACAAAAACAGTAGACACGGATGTTACAAATAAAAGCATCTTTGTCATGACATAATCGTCAAAGACGATATTCTTACATGTCTTCAGGTCTTAAGAATGCTAAGCTGACTCAACAAACAGTAGAGCTACGAAAGAAAAACAAACAAGAAAACCTTATTGTTCATGTTTACTAGCTTCAGTGCCTTCTGCGATGCCTCCCACTCCTGCTCTTTTTCCGACTGGTCTTCTCTTCAGAATCAGAGTCTGAATCTGAGTACGACTCAGAGGACTCAGACGAGGAGCTACGCTCTCTGTGCCTTCTCTTCCTCTGCTTCTTCTTTTTGCTCTTGCGCTTCTTCCTCCTCTCCTCCTCAGAATCAGTAGATGAACTATAACTTGATTCACTCGCTACAGCAGAATCATCTGATGCAGTAACTGAGGATGTCTCACTATCAGATTCAAACACCGAAGCTTCACTATCATTATCAGATTCAGTTTTGGACTTATGCTTCCTCTTACACTTCTTTTCCTGTTTCTCATTCTTCTCCACCTTTGGGATATCAGGGTTATCCAAATCATAAGAAATTGAAACCTTCATTTTAAGTTTTGGGTTCTTCAGTTGCTGTGTTCGAGAAGGCCTTGATATATAAACTCTCTCATTCTTGCATTCATACGTCCAGTGTCCCGATTGGAAGCATTTCTGGCACTGTGAAGCTGCCCCAATTATGGATGTTGAGCTCCTGCAATCCTTCCTTTCACCCAGTCTCACTTGTTTCTCAGTACTCATCAAATACATTTGCCTCTTAGCTTCTTTCCTCTCCTGCCATCTGCTAGGTCCTTCTTCCTTCTGCCCATATGCATTCACATTCCGTACAGCTGCTGCAGCTGCACGCTCAGCCTGAGCTCGGCTGAGACCCTTAGCCGCGGACAATGCTGCCGCCTTGATTCTTTCTGCTGCATCCTGACCACCACCTTCGTCTATTTTCTTTGACATGCCGAACTATCAAAATAGATTGAACTACAGAAATTAAGATTGCAAAGATAATACAACACGACATTAGATTGCCTCGTTCAACCCTAAAACCACAATAATTTCACAAGGAACACAATTGGTAATAGTTATTCCTGAAAAATTAAGTAACAGCAAATTTAAACTAGTAAAAAACTACATTTTCTTCTATACAGAGGTACCACAAGGAGTGAAGATGTAATCTTCCAGAAGATAGATCAGAGGGAAAAGCAAATCGGATCAAAACCCGCCCCCAAAACGTACTCAAATCTCAATTTCTCAGTTCCAAACCTAATTATCTAGCGTTAGCACAAGAATTAAAATCCCCTAATAGAGGCTCAAAAGAAATAACGTAACGTCATAAAACGAGTACCTCTCCTCGAAAATGCGATCAGACAAAAGCAATTGAAGAGAAAACAAAAAGAAAAATTCTACAAAACAGTAAAAAGAATCAGAAACTAACATATCTTAACAGGAAAACATATCATGCGTGAAGAAATCGAGTGTTCTAGGCCAATACCTTGCACCTTCTTCTTCTTAGTTTCTACTTCTCCACCTTTGAGGGTTTGGCCAGGTAATAACCAGGATAAATAAGTGGCCCCACTCCTAGCGCGTAAAGAATCGGGTAGACCATGCGGGCCGGGCCGGGTTTACGTAGTAAAAATTGTTCAACCTAAACTCCAACTAACCCGAAACTCAGAATTCAAACCTGACTAACCCAACTAAATCTGATTTTTATTTTTTAAATTTTGTGAAATAATAAATAAAATTCAAAAAAATAAATAATATTTTAATTCAAAAACATAATAACAAAATATCCCTTATATATGATTTAAATTATAAAATCTAATCCTAGAAAACTAAATTATGTATACTAAATCAAATAAATAATTGTTTAAAAAATAAAAATATACAAAATAAATATTAAATTATGAAAATTTATATTTTAAATATACAATAATATTTTTTCAAAATAAAATATATAAAAATGTATGAAATATTTATTAATTATATATTTTTAAAAAAGTTCAAATTTTCGTGTCAACCCACTCTTATCCGATTATTTTCTCGGGTCAAATATTGGGTCCAACCCAACCTGACCAGAACCCAAAAAATCCAAACCCAAACATGATTTTTTGCGGATCGAACCGTATCGAGTTGGTGAGTTGTGCCGATTTTGACACCCTAGTAATAATTTCAAATAATAAATTTTATATAAAATATAATTATATTAGTGTATACTTTTTTGTTAGGATCGGGAAAGAATTTAGAGGGGGTGAATAAACACTTTAAAAAATTTGCTTTTAAAATTTGTTTTCAATCGTCTTTAGAATATTGAAAGTTTTTCTTGAACGGTTAAAAATATGAACCACTTGAAAAGTGTGGAAAACGGTTCAAAATTTCTAATGATAGCTTCAACTGGTTGGCTGGCTTGCTAACAAGAAAATGATTTAAATATAAATGGTCGCGGAAAGTGAAGACACATAATTTTTATGGATGTTCGGAGATAAAACTCCTATGTCACCCCTTCTTCCTCTTTAGGAAGGATTCCACTAAAAAGGTTTTGGCTTTACAAACTTATTGCAACAGCCCACTCCAATCAAGACTTATCACGCTGCCTGTTTTGGAACTCTTAGTGATCACTTTACACTTTTGGATTTTAAAAACCTTCGATTCACCAGACAACACAATCAATCAAATAACCAAAGGTTACTGATAAAAAAAATGTATGTTTTGAGTAGCAAGAAGTTGATCATTGAATGATCAGATATTTTTCTGGTGAGTACGTGCTTGATGAGCGATGAAGTATATGAACTTTAAGTGCGCTCAAATCTTTGAGTATGCAAACTTTAATAGTATAGCAATCGCGTGGTTGAAAAGCTTAATTGATTGAACTCCCATCTGCATTCTTCAACTCTTCTGTTATAAGCTGTCATCCCAACGGTCGGAAAAGATGTATAACGTAAACCTATAGTGTTGGAATGATGTGTCACAATCGGCTGCAACTTCATTAAATGTTCTTCAGCAAGTATTTAATGTTCACTTTGCATGTGCAACTTTAAATCTCATTCATTTGAAGAGTTGTTGTTGAGCATCTTTTTGTAGTAACTGTTAGCTCCATCAGAGCTTGTAGGATGTTTAACCAATCTTCCTATTCTAAGATAGTAATATAAATACATATCTTTATCGAGACTGGTGCAGGACATGGTTGACTTTTAAAGGTGAAAAACCATTGAATGTCATGAGCCAGACGGAGAATGTCTTTCATTAAGTGAACAATGAATGATTCTTTAATGAAGCGGTTTGAAGATTTTGAATAGCCGGTTGAAAATCGTCTAATGGTTGAAACTTCTTCAAGCTATAGGCGGTTGAGCTCCAAGGGGTTTTGAAGTGTTCCTGATATATAAAATAAATTTCGGTTGTTTTCTTGAAATAGTTAGGTGTTGTTTTGATTTTGTCAATTACCAAAACTTTAGGATAATAATAATTTCTTAACAATTTCTCTCTTTTTGGTTATGACAAAACCCAGCTACAGAACTATACAACAATTTACATAATACTTAAGAAAGCATAATAAAAGAAAAGTTGTATTTCATTGAGTGAATGGAATTACAAACTCCAGGCAATAAAAACAGTTAAACAGAAACATATACAATACATTAACCTTTCTTCTATTCTTCAAGCTATTTTTGCATCAAGGCTTTATCTGCTTTGGCTCTGCAACTCTTTTCCTAACCGCTTCTTCTGCTTTCTTAAGTTCCTTTTGCCTCTCTCTTTCCCCCTTTTTGACATCACCATGCATAAAGAATTGCATGATTTCAGTAAGTTGTGCTCGTTGGACATCCATACGCTGATCAACATGTGTTTTAAGTCTAGTTATTTGGCCCAAAAGCTCAGTGCACATATTGAGATATCGATGCGATGAATTATGTCTTTCTTGTCGGAGGGTAATGCTTGTATTCATGACAAGAAATTCCTTGGAGAGGTCAGATTTCAGGATTGAAAGGCTTCCTTGAGATCAAATTGCTTCCGATTGAGGGCAAAAATTGATTGATTCATAGTCTTCAAATGGTTCAAAATCTTCTTCTGGTTGTCTTCTTCCACAAATTCTTCTTCTTCAGGTTCAAATAGATCGGATGAAGAGAATATTATAGCTTTGAAGGAGGCTAGTTGAGAAGATGCTTTTCCGGTTGACTTGAAAGGCTGAGGTTCAGCGACTTCAGAAGCCAAAACATCAACTGTGGTTTCAAATGCTACAGAGGAAACAGGGATTGCTTCGCTGAGGAATTCTTGTGCTACCAGACCGGTTGATGGAGCCTCAAAAACAAAAGAGACTAGAAGCAGAGAAGCAACAATTACATTGTCATCCTTGGTTTCAGTAGGTGAAGATACTAACTGTAACGTCCAAAAGTCAACCTACGTAAACCACATACATGCAAATGAATTAAATTACATGGCTGTTTTATTGATTTTAAATGCTTGCATTATGCATATTATATGATTAAAGGTCTAATTGCATGATTTTATGGAATTGAAGATTATCTGAAACGTTCACTACTCGTTTTTCTTAAAAAGTACTAGAATTTTTTTTATTCCTTCTAACTCGGCCGAAAATATACATATACATATACATATTTTTTAATATATCTTTGCACCATTTTAAAAATAAAACAACCAACTATATTTGAAAATTCAACAGAACTCAATTCAAAACGTAAAATCGAAAATCGTCAGTCAACCTAAACTAACAATATATCAAAATAAACTCAACCCTAACAACATCTCAAAACCACTGAAAGCATCATAAAAGTCGTAAAAATCTCTATCGTAAACTCAAATCATGAACTTAATCTAATTTTGCGGAAAACTAACGCTGGTCCTCGGGTTACGTGCACCTTTAGTCTAGTAAGATCAACCATCAAGTCCCTCAACAACATCAACATCATGCTCACCTGCATCGATTACACCTAGTGAGTCTATTGACTCAGCAAACCATAACCATAATAGCAACTAGTACATATACAATCACATGCAACAATGAAAATACTTTTACATAACATAACTTTTCATGAACATGCATAAACATAAACATTTTTCCATTCATCATATACATTTCTTTTTCATCATATACGTATACATTTTTCCTTTTATTAAATTTGAATCGTTAATTGTGACTTTCGTATCAGCGATCGATGGATCCATCTAAATGTAACCATAATACTGAGCGGTGGGGACATCAGCGACAATCTCACCCGTCAATTGAGCATTGGCCTTACATATCATCATAATCATCGTATTAGTCACAATTAAATCCACTCCTTCAACTTTTCGTATTTTCATCACTTATAAAAATTCAAGCATATAATAATCATTTTTCTTTTAAACCAAGCATGCAACATATCTTTTAGCATTATCGTTTCATCGAAAAATTCCATAAACATTTAACATAAGCATATTATCATTATTTACAGAATTCATGGCACTGCCAGGACGTTTACTATTTTTCAGGTGTAAAATGACAGTTTTACCCCTATACGTAAAATTTCTCGATTTTTGATTTTTTCTTACTTTCGTTGACACTAGACCATCCCAAATAATTATTTAAGCTTAAATTAAATTTTTTATATTTTTATTTAGCTTAAATTTATGGCTTTTGATTTAATTTCATAATTATTAATTCGTAAAGCGTTTTAATCCCGAATTAATTCAAACTTTAATATTACATTCCCAAATTTTAAACATAGAATTTTTATTGCCTAATTTACCCCTGTGAACCATGAACCATCCCCATAGACCCACGGTTCAAGGCTTAACCTTTTAAGACCTAATATTCGAACCTTAACGCTAACCCTCGAGCCATTTCTAGTTTTCTTCGAGCCACACCCGAGCCACACCGAGCTAGCCCCTGACCAGCCCCTTTAGGGACCCTTTTGAACCCCCTGGACTCGACCTAACCCGCTGCAGCCCCAGGCGCGATGCACAGAAGCCGCGCGATCCTAGCAACACAACCTAAGACTCTTCGAAACTCGTCTAGGACTCCTACCCTCGAGCCACCACCGAGCCCTCACCCTCTGGACCCTTACTAGACCCTGTAAGACCTATCTTGGACCCCTGACCAAGCCGCAATCCACCATGCACCCGCTGTTGTTCTCGGTTGGCTTGGGAAAAGTCCTAGTCCGCTTGTACTCTTCCCTAGCCGCCATGCTTGAGTCCTAGCATGGCTAGGACTCGTCCTCACACCCAACCACGTCAAAGACCAGCCCTGGTCAAGCCCTGGCGGAGCCACGCGATGGTTCCCCATTCAACCAAGCCCTTGTACACTACACGCAATAATTTTCGTTCAGCTTCCTTCCGTGTGTGTGCAGCCGTGGTGTGTGCTTTTCTAGGCCCTTAAATTCTCCTAAACCTGACCTTCTAAGATGGCATCCCCTTCATGCAATAATATTTCAAGTTTTGAAGCATAAACATACATGTAGTTGACATATCAAAGCTTAAAAACGAAATTATTCACAAAGTAAACATGTTTCTCATGCAAACATAATTCAAACACGTAATATGGTGTGATAGATGAGAAAAGAAGGTTTATGGCGTGCCTTTGCGTATTTTATGCTCGAAAACAAATTGACGATGCGAAGAACGGCGACGAGAAATCCCTAAGCTGAAATCCCCTTTGAAAAACCTATGCTTTCCCTTGATAAGTTTTCATGTGTGCTATGTTGAGGGGGAGGGGAGAGTCCTTTCAATTGAGGGGAAGGGGCGTGGGAATTATGGGGTTAATGGGAGGGTTTAGGCTTTAAATATTTGATAAATATTAAGTATACAAGTCTAGGTCCATTAGCATGGTACAATAAGTCCATTAAGCTTATTAGTACATATTTAAAATATTTCGTTTAGGAAAGTTAGGGAAAATATTAGCCAAGTTCTCAAAAAGTTCATATTTTCGTCGAAAATCGAATACCGTTAAAAATTACGACTCGACGCATAAAATCACCTCAAAAATCCTTATTCTTAAAAATATCATAAAGCATCAACCTTATTTTAAATAATTAAAAACAATTATTTAATAAAAACACTTTTCTTTTTCAGCCATCGGTCTCCGTTCCTCGATCGCATCTCGAATAGCCTTTAAAATTACCATTTTCTTGCACTTGTGTCGAAAGTACATTTTATACATGCAACCATGCACATCATATTCAATTTATGCAATTAAAACTATTTAATTAGCTATTTTTGATTTTCTTAAATTTGCATGCAGCTGGATTACGTCATCTTAATTTTGGACCTTACATTATCCGAATGTTCGATAATAGGCTAGGGAAATGAGACCGGAGACGACCAAGATAAAATAAATATTTTTCAATAAATATTTTCAAAGCTTATTAATATGATTAAATATGATTAAATTTTTCAAAAAATGGTAGGGTTCAAATTATTTTACGAGACGAGCTCGATTTTATCCGGGAAATTGGTTTTGGGCAAACGTGGAGTTTTTAAAATATCAAAAGTATTACTTTTGAAAACTAATTTTTATAAACTTTTATTTTCAATTAAATAAGTGTTATTGAGCCTAATTTACCTAGGATAAGTAAGCTCAATTGCTCCTAAACATAAAAGCCCAAAACTTAAGCCCATTAACATATAAATTAAATCCTTTTACATGGTAAGACGAGTAAAGAATCCAACAACGATATTTAGGCCATATCAGTTATTAGTAGTTAGCCTCCTAGAAGATCAAGATTCAAGAATACATAACTCCATAGATGCAAGCAAATCAAAAGCAAGATTAATCGCAACTCTCAGCCGCCAATACCCTCCAACCAACAACGTTCCACACCAGTAAAAAACCCATATGATAACTCTAAGATAATGTAAGGCCGTAAGACCAAGAGAAAGACCTAAATCCAAAAGGCAAGACTTACGGCAGCAGATAAATGACACTGTATCACAAGTCATGAATTTGAGGCAAAAAGGGGAATCTAACACAAAAACAGTAGACACGGATGTTACAAATAAAAGCATCTTTGTCATGACATAATCGTCAAAGACGATATTCTTACATGTCTTCAGGTCTTAAGAATGCTAAGCTGACTCAACAAACAGTAGAGCTACGAAAGAA
Source organism: Primulina huaijiensis (assembly GCF_012295235.1). Classification (NCBI taxonomy): domain Eukaryota; kingdom Viridiplantae; phylum Streptophyta; class Magnoliopsida; order Lamiales; family Gesneriaceae; genus Primulina; species Primulina huaijiensis. The sequence continues at coordinate 4,713,113 of NC_133314.1, forward strand.
AAACAAACAAGAAAACCTTATTGTTCATGTTTACTAGCTTCAGTGCCTTCTGCGATGCCTCCCACTCCTGCTCTTTTTCCGACTGGTCTTCTCTTCAGAATCAGAGTATGAATCTGAGTACGACTCAGAGGACTCAGACGAGGAGCTACGCTCTCTGTGCCTTCTCTTCCTCTGCTTCTTCTTTTTGCTCTTGCGCTTCTTCCTCCTCTCCTCCTCAGAATCAGTAGATGAACTATAACTTGATTCACTCGCTACAGCAGAATCATCTGATGCAGTAACTGAGGATGTCTCACTATCAGATTCAAACACCGAAGCTTCACTATCATTATCAGATTCAGTTTTGGACTTATGCTTCCTCTTACACTTCTTTTCCTGTTTCTCATTCTTCTCCACCTTTGGGATATCAGGGTTATCCAAATCATAAGAAATTGAAACCTTCATTTTAAGTTTTGGGTTCTTCAGTTGCTGTGTTCGAGAAGGCCTTGATATATAAACTCTCTCATTCTTGCATTCATACGTCCAGTGTCCCGATTGGAAGCATTTCTGGCACTGTGAAGCTGCCCCAATTGTGGATGTTGAGCTCCTGCAATCCTTCCTTTCACCCAGTCTCACTTGTTTCTCAGTACTCATCAAATACATTTGCCTCTTAGCTTCTTTCCTCTCCTGCCATCTGCTAGGTCCTTCTTCCTTCTGCCCATATGCATTCACATTCCGTACAGCTGCTGCAGCTGCACGCTCAGCCTGAGCTCGGCTGAGACCCTTAGCCGCGGACAAAGCTGCCGCCTTGATTCTTTCTGCTGCATCCTGACCACCACCTTCGTCTATGTTCTTTGACATGCCGAACTATCAAAATAGATTGAACTACAGAAATTAAGATTGCAAAGATAATACAACACGACATTAGATTGCCTCGTTCAACCCTAAAACCACAATAATTTCACAAGGAACACAATTGGTAATAGTTATTCCTGAAAAATTAAGTAACAGCAAATTTAAACTAGTAAAAAACTACATTTTCTTCTATACAGAGGTACCACAAGGAGTGAAGATGTAATCTTCCAGAAGATAGATCAGAGGGAAAAGCAAATCGGATCAAAACCCGCCCCCAAAACGTACTCAAATCTCAATTTCTCAGTTCCAAACCTAATTATCTAGCGTTAGCACAAGAATTAAAATCCCCCAATAGAGGCTCAAAAGAAAGAACGTAACGTCATAAAACGAGTACCTTTCCTCGACAATGCGATCAGACAAAGCAATTGAAGAGAAAACAAGAAGAAAAATTCGACAAAACCGTAAAAAGAATCAGAAATTAACATATCTTAACAGGAAAACACATTATGCGTCATACCTTTTTCTTCTTAGTTTCTACTTCTCTAACTTTGAGGTTTCGTCAAAATAATAGTAATAATAACCAATATAAATAAGTGGCCCACTCCTAGCGGGTAAAGATTCGGGTAGATCACGTGGGTCGGGTCATGTCAGGTCGGGTCTCGTCGCGTGGGATGCACGTATAATATTATTTAAAAATTGTTCAACTCAAACCAAACCCAAAACTAACAACCCAAACCCGGTTAATTCAACTAAATCCGATTTTACTTTTTTAATTTTTTTTAAAAATTAATAAAATTCAAAAAAATAAATAATATTTTAATCTAAACANTCTAAACACGTAATAACAAAATCACCTCTATATATAATTTAAATTAGAAAATCTAATCATAAATAATTAAATTGTATTTACTAAATAAAATAAATAATTGTTTAAAAAATAAAATATATAAAATAAATATTAAATAATAAAAATTTATAATATAAATATAAAATAAATATTTGACACCCCCTAATAATGATTTCATATAATAAATTTTATATAAAATATAAGAGTAAGTCTCTCGTGAGACGGTCCCACGAATTTTTATCTGTGATGACCCAAATAAGATATTCGACCCACGAAATTGATCCGTGAAACCTTCTCATAAGAGTTTTTGTGAAAATATAATTACATTAGTGTATATTTTTTTTGCGTTTTTATTTAAGGATAAATTATCGATAAATTTCAACTCATTGTTGTATTTATATTTAGTTTTTGTAAGANATAATATTTTAAAATATAATATATATTATAAACCGGTGTTTATTTTATTATCACCGGTTTCCTTCATTTGATTATCTCTCGTGGTCATCAATATATTGATTGAATGAACTCTTACTAAAAAAAATAATAGAAAAATATATTAAAAAATAATTTTTATTTGTCTATCAAATTTTAAATAATAAATTTAAAAAAAAATCAATTATTAGATGAAAATTTTTTATTGCTTTTTAACATTTTAAAAAATATTTATTTCTTCACTAAATAGTTGAAAAGTGTAATATTATATAAAAAATTTATAGTTTGTTTAATATTTTAAAGAGTATAAAGAACCAAATATATAAAGCAATAGAAAACACAAAACCGTGATCGAAATTAAATAAATGATACGATCAATGCAAATATTTAAGGAATATACTTCATGTTTATTTATTTACTCTAAAATGTCTAATATATTCTCAATTTTTTTAAAAAAATATTGATTGATATAAACATACAATGTTTTTTATACATTTTTCTTTTATTAAATATACGAAAATATTAAAATTATTTCACAAAAATTTTTATGAGACCGTTTAATGAGTTAATTTGTGAGACAAATTTTCTACCAGACTATACTCATGAAAAAGTATTGTTTTATGCAAAAATTATTATTTTTATTCAATATACGAATCGAGTGGACTTATCTCATGAATATAGATCTGTGAGACCGTTTCATAAGAGCCCTACTCAAACTAAATTAGATAAATTTTCTATATTGACTAATTTTTCATAAATATGTTAACAAATAGTTTAAATAGACTATTGGTTTCTTTTATTTTTTTTAAGTACGTAACACTTTATTATTTTATAATAATATTGTTAGTATTTTTTTCAAAAATATATTATAACGAATTTTAAGATAGTTTTTTCTTTATAAATAATTATTTTAATTTTAAATTATAATATTTATTTTATTTAATGAACTATAAAAAATTATAAATATTTGTATAGTTCATAATTATTGTGTCTGACATTCTAAATTTAACTTTCTCAAATAAATTTGTCTTTAGTGAAATCATTAATATTTGAACTGTTATATTTTAATGTAAATTATTACTTTAATTACATATATAAATATATAAATATTTTTTTGTTCAATGAGATTTTCAAAATCAATACATTCAAATAAATATATAAGAAATAATGAGGAATATTATTATTTTTTAAAAATAAATTAATTAATGATATTGGAAATTGAAACTTTATTAACTATAACACTGTTGGAACATTTATGTTTTGGTATTAACACATAACTTAAGGCAAAACTGATATAAGCTAAACTAGACTAGACTAAAACTGAGTCATCTGAATCGAACGGAACTGACTAATATCCACAAACTAAATTGATTTACCTTAACTGGACTAGTCAAGCAAAACTGACTCAGACATAAACTGGATTACATTAGAACACCTTTTATAAAGTTCAATTTAAGAGATCATTATTTATTCGTAAAGACGTTAGTTTACACCATATGACTAAACTGATTATTGGATAAGTTATTCCGTATTTTGATAAAACCATACTCATTTTGTACAAATGTCAAAGAATGATGACATGAACAAAAAACAAGTCAACAAATACTTTTATTTCGAACATATATTTTTTTGAAACTCAAGACCATTGGATCCATAATTTATAAATAGAGAATGGGTTCAGTTTAATAAAGGTCTACGATCTTCAATAGATTTAAGAATTCAAGATTTCAAGTATTTGAGCTAAATTTAGTCTGTCGAGCACAGTTTACAGATAATTATATCTGATCATTAAGATCTATTAAGTGCCAGGAGAATTCATTGCATTCGAGAACAGTTTGTATGCTGTTTCTTCGTTCAGTTGAGTAGATCAAGAGTTTCAGTTTTGTAGTGTTAAGTCCAAATTGGACATGGTTTTTACAAATTTCTTGTAAAGATCAAAGTCTTCTAGTGTGTTCCTTTCCAACAGGAAGAAGAAGTGACATAAGAGATTGGGTTCTACGAATATCCAAAAAACAAACTTGCGTACATTTTACTTTCACTTTACTATTCAATTTACATATCCAAGCAGACTTGCACTTTTTTCTAGGCGGTCGTTTTTATAACGATGAGATGCTTACACAACACACACCCTTGTATATGTTGCCAATGTCTCTATTTAGGGAGGCAAACGAACTAAACCGAGTCAAACAACATGAGGGTCAAGCTCAACTTGTTTACTATTTATATAAGCTTGAACTCGATTCGAGCTTTTATCATGAGATTCGATCTCAGGTCATTTTAAATTACTAAATTTACAATTAGCTCAAGTTCAGTTTATTAAAATAATTCGTTTATCATGTTTAAGGAGCTTGACTCGACTCGTTAAACAAACAATAGAGATCGAGTTCGATATTGATTCAAGTTCGTTAAAGATACAATCAAGCTCAAATATACAATAAATGTATTTCTTCAAACAAATGCCAAAATAAGACAAAAAAGTGTAGATCCATTCATAAATAATCAAAACGACAAACCTAATAGCTAATAAAACATAAACAAGTCATATAAACGAACATTTTTGTGAACATTAAACGAGTCAACCTCGAGTTCACGAGCGAGCTCAAGATCTCGTAAACAGGATAGCGTCTATAAATGAGCATGTTCACAAGCTTATAAGCTGAATATCCTTAAACTCGAGCTCGAGTCGATAAAATTGTCAAGCTGGAGTTCGTTGAGCCAAACTCGAGCTCGGTTGGTTTGATTTGTTCGGAAGAATTTCGATTCATTTGACTTTGCATAATTCCGTTAATTCGTAATCAAATGGATGTATATATATAATATAAAAATAAATAAAATAAAAACAAAATACCTATTTTAGTCAGATATATATTGATATGTGATATTTTCAGTGATGTACATTATTTTAGTTATTGTCATCAAAATCATGTAACTAAATGACTAATATTATAGTTAAAATTTATAGTTATGTTGTTAAACATGTGCATATCTTAAATTATGTTTTTAAACCACACTTATAAAAATTTAAAAATAATATTGATAATTTAATTACATGATTTTAGGTTGAAAGAATTAAAATTGATCCAAACATAATTACATGACTATTTTTTTTAAAAATTATATAAGACTAAAAATATCAAATACAAATAAAAATACATAATTAAAATTCACAGACTAAAATAAAAACCCAATTCTTATATATATATATATAACTGGACGTTAGTGCGAGGCCTGTTTTAATTTGTTAATACTTAATAGAGGCTAGAGCCCATGACCCAGCACAACACAACATCATAAAATTTTTGGCACTCTAGAAGGTGCCGCCTTGCGCCGCTGCCACCACTACTACTCCCGCCGCCGCTTCTACGCCAGACCTCCCTGTCTGCACAAAACTGGTGAAGCAAAGACACGGAGATACACACAAATTCTTAGGGCCACCTTTCCTTTTATCATTCGTTTGTTTTTCCGAATATTCAGCTCTCAGTTAAGGCACAATGGTTTCTTCCCACATCAGAGACATATTAACTGCGTTCAGTCCAACTTTAGACTTGTTTGCGTTAAGTCTTGGTGACGGTAGAATAAAGGTACAGCCTTTCTACCGTTGGATCCTATTGAATTTTAAAAAGGGGGAAATAAATAGTCAGAAAATTGTTGTAGTTTATGTTTAGCTTTGTTAATCTCAAGAATTTACTTCTACCATTTGAGTTACATACACTTAGCTTTGGCTCGGTTTTGAATGCATCTTATACGAACATGTCGTTTTTCTACTGAAATTTTATGGTCTCATGTTTGCCAGTGTGAAGTATGTATTAGAGCAGTGTTTTGTTTTATGATGATGATTCTAATGTCAATGAGCTTATGTGCTGTGATTTATGATACGGTATCGAACTATATTTGATTTTAATAGAAATGTTGTTTATTCTTGCACGCGTGAGATGTGAGTGACGGGAAACTGAGAGAGTTTAAGAATGAATTCTTGAGATGGTTTCTTGTCTAGGGAATGAGTTTTAATTCTTGCTGAAAGATTTATTTATTGGGTTTCATGTGGGGATTTGTCAGATATGGGACACAGGAAAGGGTCAGGTGCAGACTGAATTTACAGATATTGCTTCGGCCGAATCTACTGGTATATTTGGAAAAGATGAACGAGGGCACCTTTCAATGGATTATACATGTATGAAGTGGTTGTCTTTGGACAGAAAGGTTTGATTTTTCAAGACACCTGAAATTTTACAATTGTTCTTCTCTTATTGTTGTTTTTAATGTTTGTTAGTTTTCGAGTGTCCCAATATACCCTTTGTATCTAATGTATTTAGAAAAAAAGGAAGCTTGGAAGTTCTTTATTGGTCCTAGGAACTGGCAGTGGCGATGTACTGGCGTTGGATGTGTCTGCTGGTCAGGTGAAGTGGAGTATTAACAATTGTCATTCCGGGTGAGTTTTTTTATTTGTGAAATAATTGTAGAAGTTGTGGGTGCAATTATCTTTCTTTAGCTTTATTCTGAATTTTTCCATGGACTAACAAAATGATGCAGTTAAACACCTAGTTTTATGGTCCACTATGAATCTACTTGAGGAGAAGTGAATTTTTAAATAATTGATCTGTTAGTAGCTCGGCAATGGGATATTTCATTCTAAAATTTTGTTTATAATCTTCTAGAAAGTGTGAAAATTATTATGGCTGATAGGGAAACAAAGCTCGTACTTATGTTACTCAATTGCATTTTACAAATATGAATAACAGAAGCCAGAAGATCAGTCTAACCATTTCTTTTGTTTTTATATGTGACAAGTGCAGGGGTGTTAATGACATCTCCTTTCCTGCTAATGCTTCAAGCATTTACTCTGCTGGGGTGGATGGAATGGTTTGTGAAATAACCTCAATGTCAGGAGATTTGTTACGAAAGTTCAGTGCTATGTCAAGATCAATATCTTCTCTATCTGTTTCCCAAGGTACACTTTTACATTCCATGCTGCAGCTGGAGGACAGACTCCTTTTCCTTTTGCAGTTACGTCATTATCATCACAATTCTAGTAGAACTTGATGATATGACTGCCAAGTGAGTGAAAAGGACATAGATGGATAATTTGGTATGGGCTGTTGATATAGAACATTATATCGATAATTAATATCTTCTTGAGGTTATAGGAGAAGTATAGGCTCTGGTTATGCCAACTAGAGTTCCACTGTTGTTTTGATGTTCTGCATGTGCATTTGATAGGCTATATAGCTATCTACATGAATCATTGACAAGTTTGCCACATCTATGAGCCTGCAAATCTCGTTGTATCTTTTCTGATAGTCTTTCAATGTTGTTATTTGAGAACTTATAGTTGAAAACTCTTGTTTTTCTGCTTACTTCGGGTCTTGGGTTTGCTACATATCAGATGGGAAAAGGGTAGCGACTGCTGCAGGTCAATTGAAGATTTTCAATAGTTCAGATCGCAAAAAACTTCAGAAGTTTTCTGGTCATCCGGTGAGATTCTAACACCTTTATTGGCTACATTTAATTTGTGAATTTTACTATTGGTACATGTTGGCACGATTCATAGATTATTTGTATTTTTTAATAGGGGCAAGTGAGATGTTTGATTTTCTCAGAGGATGGTAGATATTTGCTTTCCTCTGCTATGGGCGAACGATATGTTGCAATTTGGAGAGTTGATGGTAGTAAAGAGAAATCAGCCTACTTGTTTCTTGCTATGGACCATCCCGCTGTTTTCCTGGATTGCAGGTGCTTCAATAGTGGAGAAGAAGATGATACAGTCCTCTCTGTTCTGGCTATAACAGAAATGGGTATATGCTATTTTTGGCACGCAAATACCATGGATGAATTACGGTATTCCAAACCCACCAAAATTGGCATACCTTGTGACGAGGGACAGAAACACAAGGGGGCAGTTACTTCTGTTTTTGCTGCAAAACTACAAGCCATTTCCAGGCCTGCATGTGGTCATGTGTTTCTTGCATATGGTTTACTAATTAAACCATCATTCAACAAAGTTGTGGTGCATTCAGGGACTGACATAAATTTGAATATTTCACATGATGGGATCCTTCTTCCCATCAATCAATCTCAGAAACCAAAGAAAGCATCAGACATGCACCATCGAGGCGAGTCAATCTTCTCATAATATTAATTTTTTTTTTGGTTTGAAATATTTTATTTCTCTGAACTGAAAACAGAAATTGTTTTGTCTGTGTATCATTGCCCTTTAGTTTTCTCACCCAACTACCTGGTTCACCCCGGTCTTGCCCATGCTATATTTTTTCTCGGACAGTTGCTGTTTGCCTATTTGACTAGAACATGGCATAGTGCTCTATGTATATTGTGATGTGTTTCTCCAAATTAAAACTTCTGCAAGACTATGCCACGTTGAATTCAGTTCAATGCTGAGCATGAATGACATGGAACTTTTGACAAGTGCTTATTCACTTAGTGATAAACTTGATACTGTATTAAAAGTTCATATTGTTATCAGAATTATGTTAATCTTAACAAATTTTTATGATGAATGACAGTTACTGCTCTGGATCGATCAAATGCTGAGGGCGCTTTATATCCTGTGCCTAAGGTATTTGATTTGATTGATAGGAAATCTGGAGCTAAACCTGTGGAACAAAAAGGTATGCTTAAAAGTTAATAACCGACCTTCTCTTGAACTTACAATCATGAAAGGATTTTAATTTTTGCCAGTTGCTTTTATATTGCTTCAAGTCAGGCAAATGTATCTTCAATGACTTCATGGTTGTATTTGTCATTTAGTTGCTTTGGTCCCCTTGATGAAAAAATATTTTCCAAATTTTAAACGCTTCGTAAGGGAAAGTGATCAATTAGCTGCAACACAATACCAAATTCATGATATGAAATGGAAGTAATAGAATAAATTATCAACTGTTTATTTATCAGCAGTGTATGACAATTTGACGGTCTCCAGTCTTCTTATGATACCCTTAAACTTCCTTGAAAAAATTATTCATTGTGTTTGTGGCATATGTAGTGTATGCATGAATGGTGGCCAGACGTCTCAAGTCATTGGGTATCAAAACTGTTGCCATCCCATTTTGGATTTATAGAATTTTTTTACTGACTTATAAGATTTCGAGACTCTTCATCTAAAAGGCTAGTATCTTAGTGGGTGCTCCACTTTGGCTAATGAACCTAACCACCTCATTCCATTCATATCGATTTTCTATCATTTTTTTGTTGAACATTCATAAAACAAACTACAACAAAGCTTTTTATTCTTCTAGTTATTTGCCACTAGCACAGTAGTTTCTATAGTAAATGAAATCATAATGTCTTGAAATATGATAACTTGATTGTCTTGCGATTCTCAGTGTAAGGACCTTATCCCTGAAGATGAAGAACTAATAAATGGTGCTCATTTGTTGGTAACATATTTAAGATGATTGGATCATTAATTCATTATTAAGTGTTTTTCATTTGCAGATAAATATTTCGACTCGGTGTCTGTTTGTATGGAAGACCAGCTGAGAACTTTGGGAATACTTGGCAACAGCGATGGTTCACTTAGCTCAATATTGAATTCCAAAATGTTGAAGGCCATTGATCTTGATTCTAACACACCGTATAAGAAGGTTCGCCTTCTTGATATAATTATGGTGTTGTTTCTATACCCGTATTGCTATGTCAAAAACAATTGTTTTACAAACTATACAGGTGAAGGCGACTACCTTGTCAATGGAACCGAATGATGCAATCATACTTTTAAAGGGCTTGATAGATCTTTGGCAGTCAAGGTATGCTCTAAAGCATTTTTAGCAACTTGTTTGACTACCAGAGAGGCCGAGACAACCTCTTTCCGCAGGAAGATTTCGAAATTTTGAAAATATGATATAAATTGTGTTCCCGATAATCATCTATGTTTCGACATTTTCCACTGCTCGTGATTTTTCATGGTTAGCTCATACTCTTGCCATGTTTCTTTTGTCAGACATAAGAGTGGGACTCATGTTCTTCCATGGATACGTTGTATATTGGTATATCATGGAGATTATGTTAAATCTCAGGAACCAAAACTTCTTGATGCCTTGAACAAGGTAAAATGTGGTGAATTTTAGCTTCATTTCTCTTTTGCATGTAGTGTTTTAGATTTCTCTCAATCTATTTTGTGGGCAGCAAACATAAATGTTGGCGGCCTTCATTTTTTCCGGTTGTAATGTGAACTCTTAGATTGCGTATGGAACTATGGATAGAAGTATTGACGCTTAAAATGACCATGATCTGGAAGAATTTGAAATCTATTGCATTGATGAAACCAAAGTCTTAAATGTCGAGTGAAGGGTTTGAATTTCATCAAATTTGTAGATAGCCAAACAAATATAATTAGATTTAAATCATTGATTTGAAAATTTTTCATCTGAATGCACTCTTTGGCAGCGGTTTGGTGGTATAGGATTTGGAATGAGTGGATTTTAAAGTCTACACCTCAACTTTGTGGTATATGTGAGCTCAAAAATTTAGTTGTGTATTTAAAATTAAAATTTTAGTTATGTATTTAAAATTCCCCTCTTTAGTTTCAACTTATTTTTGTATAGGTTTGATTACATAGACCTTCCCATATATTTATAGCAATACCTTTCTTGAGGTTTGCATCAATCTTATATTTACAACCATTATTTTTAAAAATTATATTTACTTTCCTCAAGGTATTTCTCCGTCTTACAATTGTTCCCTTGAATATGAGGGGACAATTACAAGGTAGATAAAACTTTAGAGGAGGTGTGTGTAATTTTAAAATTAGTGGTTGTAAATGTAAGATTAATACATCAGTCAAGGTATATGTAAATTTTAAAGTAAGTTGAATTTTTTTGTAATTATTATAAATTTCAGAGAAGGTATATGTAATTAACCCTTTCTGTATGTATTTTGACATTTGAAAGTAACTCTAACCACAATCTTTTCAAACCAATAAATTTTTTGTAATCTTCGCACAAATTGAAATATATGTCACAACCCGAGTCAGACTCACATTTCACAATGAACTCCTCATATAACAACAATTTTGTATTCGTGTTCACTTTACGGAAATGGTTAACTTAAGTTGTTTATAGAATCCGATTTCAAGCACTTATAAATCTTTTTTACTTTAATTTTCAACCTGTGTGGGAGTTAGGAGAAGGGTATCATAACCATCCCTGCATGTTCAAGATGTAACTTCCATACACGTGTGGCATTTATATATTTCAGTGTTCCCACTAGTGACCATCTCTGATACCCATTTTGTCACGCTCGGGCTTAGACCTGTGTAAGCGCGACCATATAATGAGCTTCCATAGTAACTAGTTTGTATCCCTCTTTTGATTTACGAAAATGATTAATCCAAGTTGCTATAAGAGTTCATTACCACCAGTTATAAACCATTTTAAACTTTTATTTTTAATCAATGTGGGTCGAAGACATCGTGATTCTCAATTTACACAACTTTATAATGCTCAATTTACACACAACTGTAGTTTTTTGTTTTTACTTGATATCGGACCACACGAGTATCTCTATAATTTAAGGAAGTCATGGTGTTATTTTACTCTCGTATGCATGATGAAGCATTATAATGAACCTGATCAACCTTGTTGTGCTTTAGTTAATTATTTCCTCACAATAAAAACATTTTTTTTAATCCGTGGACATTAAGTGTCAGCTAATTTTTTTTGTCACCATTAATATAAGAATTGATGGAATAATCTCATAGCGTCTATACCTGGAGGTTGCAACTACTTGACAATTTCTGGTAAAAAAAGGATTGTCTTTGACACATTTTGTGTTCACTAATTGTAATAGCATGACTCGATATAGGTTTTTTTTGCCTGTTTCCCTTAACTTTTGGTGATTACCTGCTAGTATATGTTGCACATTGTTCTTTGTTTACCCTTTGCTTCTTATTCAGCTCACCAGATCTAAAGGGGCCTTCATGAATGGGTTATTTCAGTTATCTGGTCGGCTGCAGCTTGTGTCTGCTCAGGTTAATTTCTTTATGGTGTCTCAGATTCAAGTAAATCACTGATTTGTATGTGTAAAACTTTATGCTAATAGTTTTGCGTTGACAACAGATTGACAAGGCTACGAGTTACAAAAATCTTTTAATACAACACAATGAAAAAGATGGCGAAAGTGAAGATGAGAGTATTGATGAAGTGCTTTACGATGCAGATGAAGATTCTCATACGAGCAGTGAAAATGATGAGTAGGCATGTCTCCTAACAAGAAGTAAGAATTTTTGGCTTTTTCTGTATGTCTCCTTTCCTTTGCCCATAAAGCAGTTTTGTTACTCAACATTTCTTGAATGCCTTACATATATATACAAGTGAAGAATCTCTTATTTACTTATTGTGCATAACCATTGTGTTTGTGGGCACAAGTCTTTCTTCAGACGTGAGATCAAAGCTAGCTTTCATATCGTGATCATGCGAGTCATCTTTTGTTTGTATTTCCAAATTGTATGTTTATCAACTATGAATTTAATGAGCTCTTGTGGTCCTTGTGTTTGGTATATGGTGTTATTATTTTTGAAATGGACTTTCGAATTTGGCCTTAATTATGTGGTATTTGCTTCCAATTGGATGCACAAGTAGAAACAAGATATAAGATTCTAGCTTGCAGATCCGATTCTCGGACTTCGAAAATCTCATTCAAAAATTATATTTGGTCCTAAATTCCTCGTCCCTCAGCAATACTTGGTTCTTGTTTTTTCTGGGACATCGTTTTTTGTTTCCCTGTGTGCGTAGTCTTTCGAATATTCTGCAAGCACATGATATTTTCAGTGTCATATTTGCAACTTTGATAATCCTGAATGTCGTGGCTATAGTATGATATCAGGAGTACACGTGCCGTTTGGTTTGGTTTGGTTTGGTTTGGTTTCGGATAAAACCAAATTTGGTGGTTTTACAAAACTTTAAAATGAATCAAACAATGAATTGTTAAAAAACAAACCGAAATCTCGGTTTAGATGAATAATTTTCAACTGGAATTTCATAGCGAATTAGTGTACGAGGTTTTGTTATTTGTATGTGGAGTAAACATAGAATGATTTTAAGCACCATATGTTAAAAAGTGTTTATGCAAAAGGTATAGATTACTCGTGCAACTTTCGAAAGAATCTAAACTTTTAGGAGAGTTGTGTTTATTTGGACTCATATATACAACAAATAAGTCATAAAGCAAATGATAGAACATAAACGAAAAATCATCTGAAATTGTTATATCTAGAAGAAAATCATACTAAATTAGGAAAATTATATATTTTTATATTAGTAAAATCGGTTTTGTTCAGTTTTTCTTTATTTTAAACTCGAATCAGATCAATTTTTTCGATTTGATTGATTTTAAAATTGATTCAAAAAAGAGTCTGTTGGCGACTCGGCAATGCGTAGAGTTGGGATAATGACTAATCGGGTAAGTAGGTTGAGTTATGTACATAGAATTTGTTTAATCTATGCTATATTATTAAGTTTGAGATACTTAGAGTAATTAATTTTTGTTGTCATGGTNTATATTTTAATGTAAATTATTACTTTAATTACATATATAAATATATAAATATTTTTTTGTTCAATGAGATTTTCAAAATCAATACATTCAAATAAATATATAAGAAATAATGAGGAATATTATTATTTTTTAAAAATAAATTAATTAATGATATTGGAAATTGAAACTTTATTAACTATAACACAGTTGGAACATTTATGTTTTGGTATTAACACATAACTTAAGGCAAAACTGATATAAGCTAAACTGGAGTAGACTAAAACTGAGTCATCTGAATCGAACGGAACTGACTAATATCCACAAACTAAATTGATTTACCTTAACTGGACTAGTCAAGCAAAACTGACTCAGACATAAACTGGATTACATTAGAACACCTTTTATAAAGTTCAATTTAAGAGATCATTATTTATTCGTAAAGACGTTAGTTTACACCATATGACTAAACTGATTATTGGATAAGTTATTCCGTATTTTGATAAAACCATACTCATTTTGTACAAATGTCAAAGAATGATGACATGAACAAAAAACAAGCCAACAAATACTTTTATTTCGAACATATATTTTTTTGAAACTCAAGACCATTGGATCCATAATTTATAAATAGAGAATGAGTTCAGTTTAATAAAGGTCTACGATCTTCAATAGATTTAAGAATTCAAGATTTCAAGTATTTGAGCTAAATTTAGTCTGTCGAGCACAGTTTACAGATAATTATATCTGATCATTAAGATCTATTAAGTGCCAGGAGAATTCATTGCATTCGAGAACAGTTTGTATGCTGTTTCTTCGTTCAGTTGAGTAGATCAAGAGTTTCAGTTTTGTAGTGTTAAGTCCAAATTGGACATGGTTTTTACAAATTTCTTGTAAAGATCAAAGTCTTCTAGTGTGTTCCTTTCCAACAGGAAGAAGAAGTGATGTAAGAGATTGGGTTCTACGAATATCCAAAAAACAAACTTGCGTACATTTTACTTTCACTTTACTATTCAATTTACATATCCAAGCAGACTTGCACTTTTTTCTAGGCGGTCGTTTTTATAACGGTGAGATGCTTACACAACACACACCCTTGTATATGTTGCCAATGTCTCTATTTAGGGAGGCAAACGAACTAAACCGAGTCAAACAACATGAGGGTCAAGCTCAACTTGTTTACTATTTATATAAGCTTGAACTCGATTCGAGCTTTTATCATGAGATTCGATTTCAGGTCATTTTAAATTACTAAATTTACAATTAGCTCAAGTTCAGTTTATTAAAATAATTCGTTTATCATGTTTAAGGAGCTTGACTCGACTCGTTAAACAAACAATAGAGATCGAGTTCGATATTGATTCAAGTTCGTTAAAGATACAATCAAGCTCAAATATACAATAAATGTATTTCTTCAAACAAATGCCAAAATAAGACAAAAAAGTGTAAATCCATTCATAAATAATTAAAACGACAAACCTAATAGCTAATAAAACATAAACGAGTCATATAAACGAACATATTTGCGAACATTAAACGAGCCAACCTCGAGCTCACGAACCGAGCTCAAGAGCTCGTAAACAGGCTAGCGTCTATAAATGAGCATGCTCACAAGCTTAGAAGCTGAATATCCTTAAACTCGAGCTCGAGTCGATAAAATTGTCAAGCTGGAGTTCGTCGAGCCAAACTCGAGCTCGGTTGGTTTGATTTGTTCGGAAGAATTTCGAATCATTTGACTTTGCATAATTCCGTTAATTCGTAATCAAATTAATCAAATGGATGTATATATATAATATAAAAATAAATAAAATAAAAACAAAATACCTATTTTAGTCAGATATATATTGATATGTGATATTTTCAGTGATGTACATTATTTTAGTTATTCTCATCAAAATCATGTAACTAAATGACTAATATTATAGTTAAAATTTATAGTTATGTTGTTAAACATGTGCATATCTTAAATTATGTTTTTAAACCACACTTATAAAAATTTAAAAATAATATTGATAATTTAATTACATGATTTTAGGTTGAAAGAATTAAAATTGATCCAAACATAATTACATGACTATTTTTTTAAAAAATTATATAAGACTAAAAATATCAAATACCAATAAAAATACATAATTAAAATTCACAGACTAAAAACCCAATTCTTATATATATATATAACTGGACGTTAGTGCGAGGCCTGTTTTAATTTGTTAATACTTAATAGAGGCTAGAGCCCATGACCCAGCACAACACAACATCATAAAATTTTTGGCACTCTAGAAGGTGCCGCCTTGCGCCGCTGCCACCACTACTACTCCCGCCGCCGCTTCTACGCCAGACCTCCCTGTCTGCACAAAACTGGTGAAGCAAAGACACGGAGATACACACAAATTCTTAGGGCCACCTTTCCTTTTATCATTCGTTTGTTTTTCCGAATATTCAGCTCTCAGTTAAGGCACAATGGTTTCTTCCCACATCAGAGACATATTAACTGCGTTCAGTCCAACTTTAGACTTGTTTGCGTTAAGTCTTGGTGACGGTAGAATAAAGGTACAGCCTTTCTACCGTTGGATCCTATTGAATTTTAAAAAGGGGGAAATAAATAGTCAGAAAATTGTTGTAGTTTATGTTTAGCTTTGTTAATCTCAAGAATTTACTTCTACCATTTGAGTTACATACACTTAGCTTTGGCTCGGTTTTGAATGCATCTTATACGAACATGTCGTTTTTCTACTGAAATTTTATGGTCTCATGTTTGCCAGTGTGAAGTATGTATTAGAGCAGTGTTTTGTTTTATGATGATGATTCTAATGTCAATGAGCTTATGTGCTGTGATTTATGATACGGTATCGAACTATATTTGATTTTAATAGAAATGTTGTTTATTCTTGCACGCGTGAGATGTGAGTGACGGGAAACTGAGAGAGTTTAAGAATGAATTCTTGAGATGGTTTCTTGTCTAGGGAATGAGTTTTAATTCTTGCTGAAAGATTTATTTATTGGGTTTCATGTGGGGATTTGTCAGATATGGGACACAGGAAAGGGTCAGGTGCAGACTGAATTTACAGATATTGCTTCGGCCGAATCTACTGGTATATTTGGAAAAGATGAACGAGGGCACCTTTCAATGGATTATACATGTATGAAGTGGTTGTCTTTGGACAGAAAGGTTTGATTTTTCAAGACACCTGAAATTTTACAATTGTTCTTCTCTTATTGTTGTTTTTAATGTTTGTTAGTTTTCGAGTGTCCCAATATACCCTTTGTATCTAATGTATTTAGAAAAAAAGGAAGCTTGGAAGTTCTTTATTGGTCCTAGGAACTGGCAGTGGCGATGTACTGGCGTTGGATGTGTCTGCTGGTCAGGTGAAGTGGAGTATTAACAATTGTCATTCCGGGTGAGTTTTTTTATGTGTGAAATAATTGTAGAAGTTGCAGGTGCAATTATCTTTCTTTAGCTTTATTCTGAATTTTTCCATGGACTAACAAAATGATGCAGTTAAACACCTAGTTTTTTGGTCCGCTATAAATCTACTTGAGGAGAAGTGAATTTTTAAATAATTGATCTGTTAGTAGCTCGGCAATGGGACATTTCATTCTAAAATTTTGTTTATAACCTTCTAGAAAGTGTGAAAATTATTATGGCTGATAGGGAAACAAAGCTCGTACTTATGTTACTCAATTGCATTTTACAAATATGAATAACAGAAGCCAGAAGATCAGTCTAACCATTTCTTTTGTTTTTATATGTGACAAGTGCAGGGGTGTTAATGACATCTCCTTTCCTGCTAATGCTTCAAGCATTTACACTGCTGGGGTGGATGGAATGGTTTGTGAAATATCCTCAATGTCAGGAGATTTGTTACGAAAGTTTAGTGCTATGTCAAGATCAATATCTTCTCTATCTGTTTCCCAAGGTACACTTTTACATTCCATGCTGCAGCTGGAGGACAGACTCCTTTTCCTTTTGCAGTTACGTCATTATCATCACAATTCAAGTAGAACTTGATGATATGATTGCCAAGTGAGTGAAAAGGACATAGATGGATAATTTGGTATGGGCTGTTGATATAGAACACTATATCGATAATTAATATCTTCTTGAGGTTATAGGAGAAGTATAGGCTCTGGTTATGCCAACTAGAGTTCCACTGTGTTGTTTTGATGTTCTGCATGTGCATTTGATAGGCTATATAGCTATCTACATGAATCATTGACAAGTTTGCCACATCTATGAGCCTGCAAATCTCGTTGTATCTTTTCTGATAGTCTTTCAATGTTGTTATTTGAGAACTTATAGTTGAAAACTCTTGTTTTTCTGCTTACTTCGGGTCTTGGGTTGGCTACATATCAGATGGGAAAAGGGTAGCGACTGCTGCAGGTCAATTGAAGATTTTCAATAGTTCAGATCGCAAAAAACTTCAGAAGTTTTCTGGTCATCCGGTGAGATTCTAACACCTTTATTGGCTACATTTAATTTGTGAATTTTACTATTGGTACATGTTGGCACGATTCATAGATTATTTGTATTTTTTAATAGGGGCAAGTGAGATGTTTGATTTTCTCAGAGGATGGTAGATATTTGCTTTCCTCTGCTATGGGCGAACGATATGTTGCAATTTGGAGAGTTGATGGTAGTAAAGAGAAATCAGCCTACTTGTTTCTTGCTATGGACCATCCCGCTGTTTTCCTGGATTGCAGGTGCTTCAATAGTGGAGAAGAAGATGATACAGTCCTCTCTGTTCTGGCTATAACAGAAATGGGTATATGCTATTTTTGGCACGCAAATACCATGGATGAATTACGGTATTCCAAACCCACCAAAATTGGCATACCTTGTGACGAGGGACAGAAACACAAGGGGGCAGTTACTTCTGTTTTTGCTGCAAAACTACAAGCCATTTCCAGGCCTGCATGTGGTCATGTGTTTCTTGCATATGGTTTACTAATTAAACCATCATTCAACAAAGTTGTGGTGCATTCAGGGACTGACATAAATTTGAATATTTCACATGATGGGATCCTTCTTCCCATCAATCAATCTCAGAAACCAAAGAAAGCATCAGACATGCACCATCGAGGCGAGTCAATCTTCTCATAATATTAATTTTTTTTTGGTTTGAAATATTTTATTTCTCTGAACTGAAAACAGAAATTGTTTTGTCTGTGTATCATTGCCCTTTAGTTTTCTCACCCAACTACCTGGTTCACCCCGGTCTTGCCCATGCTATATTTTTTCTCGGACAGTTGCTGTTTGCCTATTTGACTAGAACATGGCATAGTGCTCTATGTATATTGTGATGTGTTTCTCCAAATTAAAACTTCTGCAAGACTATGCCACGTTGAATTCAGTTCAATGCTGAGCATGAATGACATGGAACTTTTGACAAGTGCTTATTCACTTAGTGATAAACTTGATACTGTATTAAAAGTTCATATTGTTATCAGAATTATGTTAATCTTAACAAATTTTTATGATGAATGACAGTTACTGCTCTGGATCGATCAAATGCTGAGGGCGCTTTATATCCTGTGCCTAAGGTATTTGATTTGATTGATAGGAAATCTGGAGCTAAACCTGTGGAACAAAAAGGTATGCTTAAAAGTTAATAACCGACCTTCTCTTGAACTTACAATCATGAAAGGATTTTAATTTTTGCCAGTTGCTTTTATATTGCTTCAAGTCAGGCAAATGTATCTTCAATGACTTCATGGTTGTATTTGTCATTTAGTTGCTTTGGTCCCCTTGATGAAAAAATATTTTCCAAATTTTAAACGCTTCGTAAGGGAAAGTGATCAATTAGCTGCAACACAATACCAAATTCATGATATGAAATGGAAGTAATAGAATAAATTATCAACTGTTTATTTATCAGCAGTGTATGACAATTTGACGGTCTCCAGTCTTCTTATGATACCCTTAAACTTCCTTGAAAAAATTATTCATTGTGTTTGTGGCATATGTAGTGTATGCATGAATGGTGGCCAGACGTCTCAAGTCATTGGGTATCAAAACTGTTGCCATCCCATTTTGGATTTATAGAATTTTTTTACTGACTTATAAGATTTCGAGACTCTTCATCTAAAAGGCTAGTATCTTAGTGGGTGCTCCACTTTGGCTAATGAACCTAACCACCTCATTCCATTCATATCGATTTTCTATCATTTTTTTGTTGAACATTCATAAAACAAACTACAACAAAGCTTTTTATTCTTCTAGTTATTTGCCACTAGCACAGTAGTTTCTATAGTAAATGAAATCATAATGTCTTGAAATATGATAACTTGATTGTCTTGCGATTCTCAGTGTAAGGACCTTATCCCTGAAGATGAAGAACTAATAAATGGTGCTCATTTGTTGGTAACATATTTAAGATGATTGGATCATTAATTCATTATTAAGTGTTTTTCATTTGCAGATAAATATTTCGACTCGGTGTCTGTTTGTATGGAAGACCAGCTGAGAACTTTGGGAATACTTGGCAACAGCGATGGTTCACTTAGCTCAATATTGAATTCCAAAATGTTGAAGGCCATTGATCTTGATTCTAACACACCGTATAAGAAGGTTCGCCTTCTTGATATAATTATGGTGTTGTTTCTATACCCGTATTGCTATGTCAAAAACAATTGTTTTACAAACTATACAGGTGAAGGCGACTACCTTGTCAATGGAACCGAATGATGCAATCATACTTTTAAAGGGCTTGATAGATCTTTGGCAGTCAAGGTATGCTCTAAAGCATTTTTAGCAACTTGTTTGACTACCAGAGAGGCCGAGACAACCTCTTTCCGCAGGAAGATTTCGAAATTTTGAAAATATGATATAAATTGTGTTCCCGATAATCATCTATGTTTCGACATTTTCCACTGCTCGTGATTTTTCATGGTTAGCTCATACTCTTGCCATGTTTCTTTTGTCAGACATAAGAGTGGGACTCATGTTCTTCCATGGATACGTTGTATATTGGTATATCATGGAGATTATGTTAAATCTCAGGAACCAAAACTTCTTGATGCCTTGAACAAGGTAAAATGTGGTGAATTTTAGCTTCATTTCTCTTTTGCATGTAGTGTTTTAGATTTCTCTCAATCTATTTTGTGGGCAGCAAACATAAATGTTGGCGGCCTTCATTTTTTCCGGTTGTAATGTGAACTCTTAGATTGCGTATGGAACTATGGATAGAAGTATTGACGCTTAAAATGACCATGATCTGGAAGAATTTGAAATCTATTGCATTGATGAAACCAAAGTCTTAAATGTCGAGTGAAGGGTTTGAATTTCATCAAATTTGTAGATAGCCAAACAAATATAATTAGATTTAAATCATTGATTTGAAAATTTTTCATCTGAATGCACTCTTTGGCAGCGGTTTGGTGGTATAGGATTTGGAATGAGTGGATTTTAAAGTCTACACCTCAACTTTGTGGTATATGTGAGCTCAAAAATTTAGTTGTGTATTTAAAATTAAAATTTTAGTTATGTATTTAAAATTCCCCTCTTTAGTTTCAACTTATTTTTGTATAGGTTTGATTACATAGACCTTCCCATATATTTATAGCAATACCTTTCTTGAGGTTTGCATCAATCTTATATTTACACCCATTATTTTTAAAAATTATATTTACTTTCCTCAAGGTATTTCTCCGTCTTACAATTGTTCCCTTGAATATGAGGGGACAATTACAAGGTAGATAAAACTTTAGAGGAGGTGTGTGTAATTTTAAAATTAGTGGGTGTAAATGTAAGATTAATACATCAGTCAAGGTATATGTAAATTTTAAAGTAAGTTGAATTTTTTTGTAATTATTATAAATTTCAGAGAAGGTATATGTAATTAACCCTTTCTGTATGTATTTTGACATTTGAAAGTAACTCTAACCACAATCTTTTCAAACCAATAAATTTTTTGTAATCTTCGCACAAATTGAAATATATGTCACAACCCGAGTCAGACTCACATTTCACAATGAACTCCTCATATAACAACAATTTTGTATTCGTGTTCACTTTACGGAAATGGTTAACTTAAGTTGTTTATAGAATCCGATTTCAAGCACTTATAAATCTTTTTTACTTTAATTTTCAACCTGTGTGGGAGTTAGGAGAAGGGTATCATAACCATCCCTGCATGTTCAAGATGTAACTTCCATACACGTGTGGCATTTATATATTTCAGTGTTCCCACTAGTGACCATCTCTGATACCCATTTTGTCACGCTCGGGCTTAGACCTGTGTAAGCGCGACCATATAATGAGCTTCCATAGTAACTAGTTTGTATCCCTCTTTTGATTTACGAAAATGATTAATCCAAGTTGCTATAAGAGTTCATTACCACCAGTTATAAACCATTTTAAACTTTTATTTTTAATCAATGTGGGTCGAAGACATCGTGATTCTCAATTTACACAACTTTATAATGCTCAATTTACACACAACTGTAGTTTTTTGTTTTTACTTGATATCGGACCACACGAGTATCTCTATAATTTAAGGAAGTCATGGTGTTATTTTACTCTCGTATGCATGATGAAGCATTATAATGAACCTGATCAACCTTGTTGTGCTTTAGTTAATTATTTCCTCACAATAAAAACATTTTTTTTAATCCGTGGACATTAAGTGTCAGCTAATTTTTTTTGTCACCATTAATATAAGAATTGATGGAATAATCTCATAGCGTCTATACCTGGAGGTTGCAACTACTTGACAATTTCTGGTAAAAAAAGGATTGTCTTTGACACATTTTGTGTTCACTAATTGTAATAGCATGACTCGATATAGGTTTTTTTTGCCTGTTTCCCTTAACTTTTGGTGATTACCTGCTAGTATATGTTGCACATTGTTCTTTGTTTACCCTTTGCTTCTTATTCAGCTCACCAGATCTAAAGGGGCCTTCATGAATGGGTTATTTCAGTTATCTGGTCGGCTGCAGCTTGTGTCTGCTCAGGTTAATTTCTTTATGGTGTCTCAGATTCAAGTAAATCACTGATTTGTATGTGTAAAACTTTATGCTAATAGTTTTGCGTTGACAACAGATTGACAAGGCTACGAGTTACAAAAATCTTTTAATACAACACAATGAAAAAGATGGCGAAAGTGAAGATGAGAGTATTGATGAAGTGCTTTACGATGCAGATGAAGATTCTCATACGAGCAGTGAAAATGATGAGTAGGCATGTCTCCTAACAAGAAGTAAGAATTTTTGGCTTTTTCTGTATGTCTCCTTTCCTTTGCCCATAAAGCAGTTTTGTTACTCAACATTTCTTGAATGCCTTACATATATATACAAGTGAAGAATCTCTTATTTACTTATTGTGCATAACCATTGTGTTTGTGGGCACAAGTCTTTCTTCAGACGTGAGATCAAAGCTAGCTTTCATATCGTGATCATGCGAGTCATCTTTTGTTTGTATTTCCAAATTGTATGTTTATCAACTATGAATTTAATGAGCTCTTGTGGTCCTTGTGTTTGGTATATGGTGTTATTATTTTTGAAATGGACTTTCGAATTTGGCCTTAATTATGTGGTATTTGCTTCCAATTGGATGCACAAGTAGAAACAAGATATAAGATTCTAGCTTGCAGATCCGATTCTCGGACTTCGAAAATCTCATTCAAAAATTATATTTGGTCCTAAATTCCTCGTCCCTCAGCAATACTTGGTTCTTGTTTTTTCTGGGACATCGTTTTTTGTTTCCCTGTGTGCGTAGTCTTTCGAATATTCTGCAAGCACATGATATTTTCAGTGTCATATTTGCAACTTTGATAATCCTGAATGTCGTGGCTATAGTATGATATCAGGAGTACACGTGCCGTTTGGTTTGGTTTGGTTTGGTTTGGTTTCGGATAAAACCAAATTTGGTGGTTTTACAAAACTTTAAAATGAATCAAACAATGAATTGTTAAAAAACAAACCGAAATCTCGGTTTAGATGAATAATTTTCAACTGGAATTTCATAGCGAATTAGTGTACGAGGTTTTGTTATTTGTATGTGGAGTAAACATAGAATGATTTTAAGCACCATATGTTAAAAAGTGTTTATGCAAAAGGTATAGATTACTCGTGCAACTTTCGAAAGAATCTAAACTTTTAGGAGAGTTGTGTTTATTTGGACTCATATATACAACAAATAAGTCATAAAGCAAATGATAGAACATAAACGAAAAATCATCTGAAATTGTTATATCTAGAAGAAAATCATACTAAATTAGGAAAATTATATATTTTTATATTAGTAAAATCGGTTTTGTTCAGTTTTTCTTTATTTTAAACTCGAATCAGATCAATTTTTTCGATTTGATTGATTTTAAAATTGATTCAAAAAAGAGTCTGTTGGCGACTCGGCAATGCGTAGAGTTGGGATAATGACTAATCGGGTAAGTAGGTTGAGTTATGTACATAGAATTTGTTTAATCTATGCTATATTATTAAGTTTGAGATACTTAGAGTAATTAATTTTTGTTGTCATGGTCTATTTTAATAATTATATATATTAATAAAATATTAAAATTTTAATGCAAGTCATATACAGTTCAGCGGATAAAGTCTTTGTTTTTTATGCATTAAGTTATAGGTTCAATTCTTATTTGGGTTTTTTTTTCTATTTATTTTTAATTCATATATCAAAATTGCAGTATAGTCTTTCACTATTTCTTATAATTATATTTTGATTCTCATTTAAATTTAAATTAAATAATTTATAAAAAAAATATTGTATAAGAGCGTGCGTCGATAGTACTCAGAAATGATGAGTATTGTGTCAATCAGGAATCCAAAATGTGGCAAGTGTTAGGTCGCAATTTTAAATGTATACGGGTTATTTGTAATATTTCCGGAGATGGAGGTTTTTTTTGCGATTTTTAGCAAATTAATTTCATTGGAAACATGTGAAATGAAGTCATTGATAAAAAGAATACCCAGATTTATTTTTACAGTTAAACTCAAATCAGAATAAATATAACATTTAAATCTCCAAATTTATTTGAATTGTTTGGATAAAATTAATTCAGATAAATTTCAAATTTGTTCAATATCAACTTTTAATTTTGTTATTAGTAACGGTGGGTTTCATTCGAAATCCACAAATCAAATTTATGTACCTAAATTAATTTCATCTATTCGAATTAAAATTTTAATATATTTTAAATTCTAAAAAAATGTAGTCATTATAAATTCATAATTCAAAATTTTCCCCCTCAAATTCAAAACAAAAACTTGTGTGAGTCGATCTCACAGGTCGTATTTTGTGAGACAGATATCTTATTTGGGTCATCCATGAAAAAATATTACTTTTTATGCTAAGAGTATTACTTTTTATTGTGAATATCGGTGTGGTTGATTCGTCTCACAGATAAAGATTAGTGAGATCTTATCACAAGAGACCTCCTCTAAATTCAAATCATAAGAAAATATTTCATTTTATAATCATTCTTCATGGTTACAAAATCAGAGAGCTTGTGGATACAACCACAACTTTATCCACAAATTTCATTATTTCACACAAAAATTTTCAAATCACACTATAAAATCAATCTCCATAAAATTTAAATAATAAAAACAATAGAAACTAAGCAAAAGCATGAGGATTCTGAAGAAGGTAGGCTTCAATAACTTTGTATATGCCCTTTGCACTCTCCTTGCCGGCTCGAATATCATCCTCCTTAATTTCATGTCCTTCAACAGCATGGTATTCACTGGTCATCTTGCAGATGCATCCGCCATCGTCGGATGACTCGAACTTGATGTCATACTCTATACGTTCGACCTTGTCCCCGAGCATGTCGCCCTCGATCATACTATATTTGCAGGTGAGTTTTTCTTTATCTAGCTCATTTATTCGATGCTTCACATACTTAAAATGACTAGCTGTTTATGTAAAAGAGAAATATTTAATTTAACATAGATAAATATAATAAACATGAGTTTGGTTTGACTCATTTGAAATCAAGATTTCATATATGTCTTAGTTGTCGTTGAGATATTTAGCTTGATAAATGAATTTCAAGCGATTCAAATTGTATAAAATTTGAAGTACCCTATTATTATTAGAGTAGGTCTCTTGTGAGACGGTCTCACGAATCTTTATCTGTGAAATGGTTTAATTCTACCGATATTCATAATAAAAATTAATACTCTTAGCATAAAAGTAATACTTTTTCATGGATGACCCAAATAAGAGATCCGTTTCGCAAAATACGACCCGTGAGACCTTCTCACAAAATACTTTTTCATATTATTATTGCTATTATTTAAAAAATAATGATGAAATTGAGGGATATGTGAAACCGATTGTAACATAATTCAAACACATCCAAAACTAATGTAGATGAATCTAAGATTCATATATTTTCTCCGATCAAATCTTTCGATCCAAACACAAACTAAATTTTTCGAGAAATTATGATAATCGAAGAAATACTTACATTCGGTAAAATTAACTTGCTCGATGCTTCCGGCTCCGCCATCTCCTTGTAATGTTTCGACACTTTTGATGGATTGTGGCAAGAGTTTGGGCAATAGGGTGTTGGAATTTAGAATCAAAGCATTAAAGAGGCGTCCCGGAGCTATGGGGCTAGCAAATTCTTGATTTATTTCGGTAACACCCATGTTTTAAGTATTTTAAAATAAAATTCTTGATGATTTATGCCTAGGAAAATGAATTTAAAAAAACCTGGATAAAAATATGGACAAAACCCACTCATATATATAACAAAATGGAGATGGGTTTGTGCCTATTTCCAAGAAATTGTGTATGGTGATCGGTGCCTAAATTATTATTATTATTATTAATTTTTTTTTTTAAAAATTTTCAAGTGGAGAGTAGGATGATTTTCTTTGACGAACATTAGAATTTGCAAACAAAATTTGGGTGGGGCGGCCTTTGTGTTGTGACATTGAAATGGAGACATGGTGAAACAATTCTTGTGGACATTTCTTTACCAATTAGTTATTATATTGTCTTTTTGATTAATCAGTTAATTATTAGTCAACAAATGAAGCCACGAAAGTTCCACATTTCGACATTAAAGTTTCCATGAATAGAAAACATTAAAGAAGTATCATTTTATTGGATGGAAATATTGCTTAGTCCATCTCCAACCGGTATTCTATTTTGTCGGCACCATATACAACTCTCATTTTCAACTCATCTATATCGAACATACTTGTGAGACGAATGATGTATGATATAGAGATAATAAATCAATATATATGGATAACATAATGATTTATAACTCTAATTTTTTTGTAAAATTTGAGTCAAACGTTGAATTAAACAAAAATATGTAATCAACTGATGATTCATCTTTTGCACTAA
This sequence comes from Primulina huaijiensis, assembly GCF_012295235.1. NCBI lineage: Eukaryota > Viridiplantae > Streptophyta > Magnoliopsida > Lamiales > Gesneriaceae > Primulina > Primulina huaijiensis. Next base: position 4,740,028 of record NC_133314.1, read on the forward strand.
TCGGTGCCTTAGGTTGTGCTTGGATGAATTAAATTGATTTTCAGGGAAGGGTTTGAGGAATGAATTTTCAAATAACATCTATTATTTGATAAATTTGAAATTCACAGTAATTACAGTTGAAGTTTCTTAACTTGATATATAATTGATTCAAAATTCTCTTGAATTTTGTTCATTTAAGTAAGTAAAAAAATTTGAAATCATACATATTCATTAATCCAAATACAATATTAGATACTGGAATAAATAATCTTCTCTACTATTTTAATTTACCATGTATGTTTTATTACATTAAATTTCTATTTACAAGTTTGTTAATATTTTACATATTAAATTTACGTCTGCCTAATTATATAAATAATTCGATTCATTCATTTCATTAATTAAATTTATTTCAATAAATTTACCTAATATTGATAAAATATTATAATAAATAAATACCACACAAAAAAAAATTATAAATTTAAATTAAACTTCATATTAAAATTTAATTATTTGAATTGCAACAATCAACCCCCTAAATGATCAATCAGTTCATATACTAGCGCAATATAAGTCTCTAACTTAAGTAAAATAATTATTTAAATATTTAGAAAAATAAATTTATTAATATATTTATTTAAATCAAATAATGTACAATGTCACATAATCCATTCCACATATTATTTATTGAGTAGGTTTCTTGTGAGACGGTTTCACGAAGCTTTATCTGTGAGATGGGTCAACCTTACCGATATTCACAATAAAAAGTAATACTATTAGCATAAAAAATAATTTTTTTTATGGATGACCCAAATAAGAGATCCGTCTCACAAAATACGACCTGTGAGACCGTCTTACACGAGTTTTTTCCTTATTTATTACTCAAGAATTACAATTCACTGTAAAACCCAAGATTTTGTGATCGTGATAATATTTTTTTGTAATTTAAGTGTGCTAGGATTATTCAATATTTGAGTATCTATCTCATTATTTTATTTGAGATGTAAGATTTGCAGTTTATCTAAAGTTGGGTGGATAATTATATCGTGTACAATATTTTTTGAAGCTCAAGATTTAAGATAATATTGTGCATATATTTTGAACTTGAGATAATAAATAAGTCTATCACAATCCAAGAATTAAATAAGGAATTTGGATATATGCAGATAAAGTTGGAGATAAAAATTCAAAGTTGGAAAGATTTTTACCAGATAAAGATCTAAGATTTAATATACCTGGATAGAGATTAAACAGAGGATAATATGATCTCTAAATTTCGAAATATCCAAGGGATGGATATTTAGCTTTCGAAAATTTATCCAAGATAACGGATAAAGAATGATAATTATCCTAGATTTAAAGTTTGATTCAAAGTTCAAACGCGAAGATAATACACGATCAAGATAGCAGCCACCTTCCTATAAATAGGAGAAGCCCCCATTCAGAATTTACACCTCATTTATACATCAAATTTTCGAAATTTATCTCATTAATTTCGAAATTCTCTCCGAAAATTCTACACGAGTCAGCAAAATTATGTCCAAGTTCAAAAAATTCGTTTCTCTCTCTCGGGTACTCAGAATCCGATCTCCACCATTCAGAATGTGCTTCCATATGTTTCGAATAACATATCCAAAATTCGGTCAAATCCAACGGTTAGTTTTTCGTTTATAGCCTTTGCAAGAAACCTGCTCAGATTCTACGCGAGAAACAGCATACCTACGGTTTTTCATCCATAAACAGGTTAAAAAGACTTCAAAACCCGATCTCCACCGTTCATAATTTATTTGATATAATTTTGGACGTACTGTAAAAGTTTGAGCCCGATCCAACGGTTCAATAAGGCACAATGAATTTTTCAATATTGCTGATTTTCCGGCCGATGTGCTGTTGCGTTTTCGAAGTGTCGGTTGCATGATTCTTCTATAGTTTGGAATTTTTCATGATTTCTTCTAGGTTTAAGGTAAGTGGGAAAATTTTAAATTTTAAATTTTTGGGTTATGTGTTTTTCTTTAAGAAAAAAAATGCGGTCGAACACCGTCTGCGTTTTTTATCTTGTTACGTTTTGTGAGAACACTGTGAGGATTCCCTGAAAATGGGTGGAATTCCAACATATGGCCCTTAACAGTGGGATAGAACTGTTTTACGGCCTCGCCCCCTTAGATGATTAAAACTTAGGGACTGACGTCAGTAAACCATGAAAGGTGAAAAATTGCAGTGTTAAAATTATGAAAAGCATGCTGTAAATATATGTTATTTTCGAAAATATGAAAAATTTTATGTGGTGTTCGATATTTCCCCCATTTACTGAGTATTCCCAAAATACTCACCCCTTACTCTACCCTCCCAGATAAATCAGAAGAAGAAATAGAGAAAGAAGAATCAGACATCAGTTTTTGGGCTGATAGTGGACGCATGAAGAATTTTAATTAAGAATATGTTCTTGTGAGTTTTTAATTCTAGTTGTGAACGCTTCCGCAGATTTTTACCGTTTTCAGAGTTACTATTGTAAAGACGATTCCATTTTTATGGTATATTTATGATATAAACTGGTTTTGGTTTATACTGTACTACGAGGCTTGTTGTTTAGCAATTATGTGATTGTTGAATAACGCCGGTGTCGACTAACCCCGGTCTCGGGGCGTGACATTCACTCTATCTGATTTCACTGTAATCGCACATATATGCTTTTTCATTAAAAAAACAACATTTTGTTTTCTTCCCTCTCATTAAAACAAAAACAGAAGAGAGAAAAATCATGAAAAATCTACAAACATATTGATAACAAAAGCACATAAATCAACCATTTTTGACAAGAGAAAGAAACAAGCATAATCGTCGGGGCGGTCTCAAGATTTTAGAATAAGGTTTGCCGTTCGCTCCTATTGCATCCACCCCGAGGTCGAAGGCAATTTAGTCAGCATGAGGGTGTGTTTGGAGTTGAGCCTCAACAGCTTTGAATATGGCCTTTGCTTTCTCTTTTCCTTCCTTGATCTTCTCTTCCATGACACCATGGACGTCATGTTTAATATGGTTATGACTTCTATGTTGAAGAAAATCCATAAACCACATAATCCATTATACTAAATCATTAAGAAAATGACTGAAAATTTAAGTGGAATCGTACCTGAAGTCATAATTCTGAATTCTTTAGAACGTGCATTGATCTTCTAGAGCTATGCGTTCTTTTCCTTGAGAGAATCATTTAGTTTTCTATTCTGAATTATATTCTTAATAAGAGAGAGAATATGATGTTGTGCGATCTCGGGACCATGACCCATACATAGATAATATCTATCATCATTCGACTTTGTGCGTTTTTTAAACTCAGATTATGTGTTATCTTCTACTTAATTTAATTGAAATAAAAAATCTGGCTGTTTTAGTCCTTCATAAATATAAAAAGTACACTTTTGTAACATGTAACATTAGTTGATCACTTTATTTTGGGTTTAACTTAACCGAAAACCCGCAATACATAATTATTCACATATAAGCTCATATAAATAAAATTGATCCAGCAATCTCCCATATTCAAAGCTGTTGAGTCTCAAGATTTTAGAATAAGGTTTGCCGTTCGCTACACTAAATGTAATTATACTCATCAATGGTCATTTATACCAACACAACTGAATGACATAAACTGTGAAATGGATGTGTAGAATGGAAATTTCAAGCACTGTGATCATAACATTCCTATTTCTAACTGGTACTACTTAGACCTTATTGATATCAAACTTTAAACTATAATCAAAATGTGATTTAACTTGAAATTTATTTTTGCAAAATATAAATTTACATAATTGTAACTGAAAATGTCTACAACTGAAAATAATTTAAATTAATAAACTCTCACTAAAACTGAATTTCCTTAATTGACATAACACTTATACAAGCAGTGTGCTCATAAAACTGTTTGGGTGATAGTCCCTTAGTAAGTGGATCCGTAACTATGTATTTTGTATCGATATGCTCAATAAAAAACTTTCAACTCTGAATTCTTTACTTAACAACCAAGAAATTGATGTCAATTGATAAATGCAAGTTTTGCACTTAAATTACCCAAAGAAGTGGCATGAAAGTGTGGGAATATCGAGAGGATTTACGTATTTTGACAGTTGTTTATGTCATTACATGAATCAAACATGAGAGCATAACTTGTGATCAACAAGGAATAAATTAAATTTCGAAATGAAAGAATGAAGAGAACAAAAAAGCAGAAGAAGCGTGAGCAAAAAAGAAATGAACTGTAGCACGTGCGTGGAAACCTGCTTCCCAGCGCGTTTGCATATTGACTAGAAGCTCGCGCGCGGCTACGTGAAATCCTGCGCAGCTGCGCGCTCACTGGAGAGGCGTGAGGCGCAAATCCGACGGGATTTTCTTGGGCTTTCACAACCATTCAAGCACTTATAATAATTTAAACCCTAGAGAAAATGGAGAGCCGCAATCACGCACAAAAATACAGAGAACATGAAAGAGAGCGAGAACGAAGAACAAAGATGAAGAGCACATCTATCGGGGATGGAGTGGTAACTTTGATTCGATTCTTTTTTTTTTACTTAGTTTATTAAATCTAGAGGATAGCGTAGCTTGGTCGGATATTTATTTATGAATTGGTTGTTTATATATGCAAATTATTTCTTTGTTTATTTATATTTTTCGGATCTTGTTTCTTTCAATTACTTGATCAATAATTGGATTGTCATATTTATTGGAGATCTATCACTCGGGAGAAGGGAATTTTGAATAGGACTGTAGGAAAATATATCGTTAATGGTTATAGAGTTCGGAAGGCCTATAACTCCAGCGAATCCATTAAAAGAATTATCGTGTTATTGAAATTATTTATTGTTGGATTTTTAATAGGGATATTGAAATCGATTTTAGATAAATGATTCCTACGCACCGCTTGGGAAAAGGAGTAGAAATAGTTGAGAGTTCTTGGGTAGTAAACGAGTTTAAATTATAAATATAGATGTCAATTATAATTTTAATATAGTGAAGATCAAGTGAAATTGTACCTCTATATTCTTATTCTCACTGATTTTAAATCATCTACAGGCTCTTATTAATTTTAGTTCACAATTAAAAACAAACATTCTATTGAATTTTTAAAATAAAATCTGATTATTTTAATTGTAGTAATTAATTTATAATTAAATTTCACTCCATGTGGGATCGATATCTGTGCTTTACCGAGTAATAAAACATGACAACGTTCATTTACATGTAGAAAATATTGCAACATCAATATGTTTTGACTTTGTTGCGCTCTTATTGTTATTGAAATACATAACTGCTGATTTATTGCCACAATGCATTTTTAGTAGCCATTCAATGCTATCAACGATGCGTAGTCCCATGACAAACTTTTGCAGCCATATTTCATGATTGGATACCTCATAATACGGTACAAACTCTGCTGTCATAATGGATAAGAGGCTGTAAGAGACTGCTTGGCACTCTTCCAGGAAATGGCACCTCCAGGAAAGAGATAGATGTGTCCCAACGTAGATTTAATACTATCTTGGCATCCAGCAAAATCAAAGAGTATAGCCAATGATGGCAAGCTGATCCAAACTCTGATATATGAGCATGCAATCTTTTATTCTCTGTAGGTATCATAAAACTCTATTGACTATTTTCTAATTTTTCACTCCTGGATTACTTAGATATAATATCTGGACGCGTACAAACATGAGCATACTACCCTAACAACTAAAAATGCATGTGTAAAATGTTTATTTCATTGGAATATGGAATTTTTTTATGAAAACACTGATAATATGTTGCATGCTGGGTTTCAAGAAAATATATGTATATGCATGGAATTTTATTAAGTGATGAATATGATGACATGTTTGAAGGAGGTGATTTGGTTGTGACTAATACGAACACGAATATGAACACGAAACATGTAAAGCCAAGGCTCAGTTGATGGGTGAGAGTATCGCTGATGTCCCCGCCGCTTGGTACCATGGTTATACGTAGATAGATCCATCGAACAACAGCTGATACGAAAGTCACAACTAATAAACTGAATTCAATAAAGGAAAAAAAAACAAATATGTTTATGATGACATGATTTGAATATGTTTATGTTATGGTTATGTATATGGACATGCTTTAGAATTATCATGAAAATTGTTTTAATTACAGTACTTTTCACTGTTGCTTGATATGTATATATACTTTGTTATAACGACTCAGGTGTGTTGAGCCTTTAGATTCACTAGGTGTGATTAATGCAGGTGAACAGTTTGTTGATGAGGAGACTGGAGGTGCTGAGGACTGAGTGGAATGGGCTGGTGTCGCACTGGAAGCCCGAGGACCTTGCGTTTCTTCCGCATTTTATGATTTTTTCAGGGATATGGTTAAACAATATTTCAAAACGGTTATGATTTTTATACTTTGAGGTTTGGCAGGTTTTTAGTATTATGTGATTGTTTTAATTTAAACCGTAAACGTTTCCGTTGGTCACACTTTTTAGATTTTTAAACCGCAGTTATTTTATTCAATATTTGGGTCTTTTGTTAAAACGAGTGGGACAAAGTTTTGTGTATATATATGTATGTATAATTCGGCCAAGGCCTATACTTAAAAAAAAACATTTCAGTAGTATTTTAAGCAGTAGACATTTCAAGTTTACTAATCAATTCAAAATATTATTTGCTAAATAATATACAACTGACAATAATATTCGTATAATATAGTCTCGATGAAATGATATCCATATTTTTATACACTATAGTATAACTTGCATCGTGCACTTGCGATTATTTTTAGTTTGAACTTTTCAATAACTTTTCCTGGAGATTCATAGTGCAAGAAAAGCTCGATCAACCTTCAATGGAGTCGTTAAACGGATCAAAGTGCATGTTAGTACGTAGAGCTTCTACATTTTCCCAGGTCAAATGACTAATGATGTACTACCATAACTACATACTATTCCAGTCGATAAATGATAACCACTTAGACAGTCTGAAGGAGGGTTTTTCAATGAATCGTCAAATTATCATTCATCTGTATGAATGAACATTTCCTTGCCCTTACCAATGAAACATTGTGTTTACATCACAGATGTTAGTCTCAAGTTCAAGCGAACTTTATCCTTATTTTAAGTGACTGATTCGACTAGGAACCTGTCTAAAATATATGGTACGCTTCCTAATGAGTTTCATGGTTCTACGTTGAGAGAGAGATTTAATGGCACTTATTATATATTCAAAGACTTTATCTATGCAGCTTGCATGAGTATATAAATAAAGTAAATGTTATAATTGGATAAAATCGTAAAATATTACTAATATAAAGATTGTTTTACATTAAAGTCAATAAAGCCCAAACCACAAATTAACTAGTTGGACACGTGCTCTAACACAAATATGATAGTAGATCATGAAATTATTTGTAATTGTGTGTGTCACCACGTTTTCGGTGTGTTTTTGGTTATTAATATTCCGATAATATATCCTACATGAGTTAGAAAAATATATTTTAAATGATATATAATAATAAGCTACAATGAATTTTTATATCATGTTGAGTAAATCATTTTCGTAAAACGAATACGATTACAGAATAATTCTACAATAGCTCGTTACGGAGTCAAACTTGCACACCACATATATTCTAAGACACCTTGAAGTTGATGTTGAGAGGAGTTTGGCAGGTTGACATTGAATAATTCACCAAAAGAGTTCAGCATATGATAGCCACGTATCGTTTCACACCTTAGAAATTTACACAAATATCACTTCAGCAATTTTTTATTTCAGCAATTTTAATAATTATTTGACAAATAAACTTTAAAAAAAATATCGTAAAAACACACAACGCGTCGTAAAAAAAAAAATAGTTTCAATAAGACATCTCGTTGTGCATGCATAAATTCAAGAGTGGTGGGAATAATTAATCTCTTTAAAATAATGAATTATCATTCATTGGACAAGTTGCCAGTGGATGTCTATTTCATTTACGTATTTGTTTTTATTAAGTTGAAGAAGATGCACAAATATAATCAAACAACCAAACTGAATTTTTATTCAAAATCGAAATTTTTCACGTACAATGACATATCTAGGATAAAAATTAAAGTGGGTAAAAATTTATATAATATTTTTATGTTGGCCAAAATATATTAATATGTTCTTTTTCTAATTATTTTATTGCAAAATAGAAGAAACATATTTTATATAGAGTATGTCTCTTGTGTGACGGTATCACGAATCTTTATCTGTGAGACGTGTCAACCAGTGGCGGAGCTAGGAATCCGATTGTACCCGGGTTAGAATTTTAAACTCTAAAATCTTTTAATATTTTAAATTGATCTACCCGGGCTAATATCAAATTTATCCAAAATTATTCACAAATTTACATATAAATTTTTTAAAAATTTTTTGGACCACCCGGAAAAGTTCTCTCCCTCCGCCTCGTGTCAACCCTATCGATATTCACAATAAAAAGTAATACTCTCAGCATAAAAAGTAAATAATTTTTCAAAGATGACTCAAATAAGAGATCTGTCTCACAAAATACGACCCGTGAAACCGTCTCATACAAGTTTTTGCCTTTTATATAATGTAAGTGCATGATGTAATTTGAAATCGAAATCGGGAATATTTTAAAAAATTATATGTTTCCACCTAAATAAAATCAATCAATCGATCTATGTAAATGATAATTTAAATTATGTCAAATGGGATATGAAAACGCCAAGGAATTTAAAAGATGGGTCAAATAAAAAATTGTGCAAATCAAATCATCCAATATTCAACGTATTATTATTACACAAGAAATACAACCACTCACTCGACTCTTATTACAACATAATCGCACATACAACTTTTAAATTTATTCCCTCTCATGCGAACACAAACTAAAGATAAAACTCATGACAAATCCACAAACATATTGCACAACGAAACACACACATGTCAACCTCTTTCACCAGAGATCGAAACAAGGGTACACTAAGGATTTTAGAATACGGTTCGACTGCGTCCGCCCCGACGACGAAGACGATTTAATAAGCATCAGGGTGTGCATGGAGGTGAGCTTCAACAGCCTTGAATAAGGCCTTTGCTTTCTCTTTTCCTTCCTTGATCTTCTCTTCGGTGATACCGTGGGCATCGTGTTTGGTATGGTAATGGCTTACAGTCTTGAAGACCGAGCCGCCATCAGCGGAGGCTTCGATCTTGAGAACGTAGGAAATGGATTCAAGATCTTCGCCTAAAACATCACCTTCAATGATAGAGTACTTGTACACATGATTTGCCTCGTCGATTTCATCGACCCTGTGTTTCGCGCTCTTGTATTGGCTACCTGCATTAGGAAAATGAAGTTATTATACATATTTCATAAATTTTTCGTTGTGAAAAACCCAACGACAATCGCGATAATCTTTCGGTACCTTCGCCAAAAGTGATCAATTTGATGCTTCCAACGCCGCCGTCTCCTTCAATATTTTTGATGCTTTTGAATCCCTCAGGCAAGACCTTGGGGATGAGGTGGTCGCCATCGAGGACGAGGGCCTTGAACAACTTGGCCGGTGGAATGGAACAGATAACTTCATGCTCGTAAGTGATCAAACCCATTATGAGATACAAAAATGGACTAAACGAAGAAGACTCGAGTTGTATATTAATTATTAATTACTAGTGAAAGAAGTAATGTTTTTAGTGCATAAGAAATGAGGAAAAATGGGCTATTTATAGAGGGAAAAAGAAGCTTGCTCAAGATTGATGACAAATGGAAAACAAATAAAAATCAATAAGGATATACTTTGTATGATGGGTGAGAGTATCGCTGATATCTCCACTGTATGATATCATGGTTATAGAGGGGAAAAGAAGCTTGTTCAAGATTGATGACAAGTGGGAAACAAATAAAAATCTATAGGAATATTATTATTATTATACATTAGACTCCTATTCATCATTATTTGTCTTTGTAATAATTTTCATACAATAATCTTGCAATTTGTCTTTATCAAATTGCGTACAAAAATTGAATGGCTGAGTTAATTTGACAAAATATGCATGCGATGAAAAATTTGCATGATGGATATGCTTTTCCTTTACTTGACAATATAACTTTTTGGAGGAACCTTTGTTGAAACTTAGGCGTTAGAAACCAATACAACACCAACCCACTGTTTTTTTTTAAAATCAAGACCCTTGGTTTTTAAATCAATGTTAGGTTCAGAGTAATTTTGTTCCGAAATAATAATTATTGTTGCTAGGAAAACTATCAGAACATGACGTTAGAGATGATGTACGTTTTACAATATTTTAGTTACATCATTACCATCGATTATAAATTTTGCTAAAATAATAAGTGTTCGTTCTTAAAATGAGTATCAGACTCAAGGTCACGTTTTTTACACTATAATTATATAATTCAAAATAAATTTCAAATCCTTGGAATATTGAAGTCATTCAAAATTCATTATGATTATTATAATTACAATGTAAAAAATTAGAAGATGAATTTTAGTTTCTTTTATTTATTTTATTGAACCAAAAAAAAAAATTCGAAATATGAATTTCAAATGACTCAATCCAAATGCTAGAATTTTTCCTATATGTTGAATTCAATATCTATTAAGTAGGGAGGAGGATTACTTTACTATTGGCCAGCAATGGCCCTCCAATTTTTATAATAATAATAATAAATAATAATAATATTTTTATTATTATTATCTTTTAAGTTTCCCTAAGTAGACTATTGGTGGGTATGTTTGAAGTTAAAGATTATCCAGTGCTTGGATTGTAAAATGTGTTATTATATAACTGTGGTAATTGATAAAGACTCCACCATTATGCAATTATAATCATCTTTGTTACCCCCACTCCAAATAAATTTACTACTAAAAACCCCACCATGTTGAAATATTTAATTGATGTGTTTTTATATTTATATTTGTCAAGGTTATTTGTGGACATCACATGTAGATAAGTGATATTATAATCCAGTATTTTTAAAATAAAAAAAAACACAATATTATTTGCTGGTTTCCGAAATTTCATGTAACAAAGGTCGGGTCTGGCAATTTCCCCAGATGACAGTATTCGGCCGAGCAGAAACCTCCTGGTCAAGAAGTAGTCGAGATGATACCTGCGTGAATGAGAAAACGTTATTGGGCGCAAGAGGTGTTTCCGGTAGTCCCTCTGACGCTTAAGTCAGCTATGAGAGGAAATTTAAGTAGCGCAAATATATTAGTGATTCTTCAAAGCAATGAGTGAATGTATAAAAAATATAGAAAATACCTGGTATTTATAGAGTTTAAATTACGTACCTTGTATGATAATAATTCTAATATGGTAAGAACTCTCGTAAGGAAAGTTACCTTGAATATAAGATTTGGGCTTATGTTATCTTATCTTTGGTAATTTATAAACTTGAATGACACTTCTCTATTTTCCTCAAATTATTTCCTTATTGTGAAAGATTTGTCGAGCATCTTATATCGTGTTCATTTTGGCAATGAACACATGTCTGGTTCTGCGAGAGGGTCTAGAATTGAGCCTAACAATTCTTTCGAAGTGGCCTTACTTTTTTCTCACATAGGTGATTCTTAATTGATTTTATTAGAATAATTAAAAGTCGTATGTTTATCCTCAACATTCACTGTTTCATCATAGGAATGTGCTAGGGACCTGTGAGACCCTGTGAGACCCGTGATATAACTAACGTAAATGATGTAAATTATGAGTCGCAAATCAACTCATAATATAATCAATATGTTTAAATTTTAAACATAGTGAATAACAAAATAATCCAATAAAATAATCAATTAAATTTTGTTGGCAAATGTGTAAATAAATTGATAAATATTCAATTTATTTTGATGACAACTTTGTAAATAATTTGAAAAATAATTGATTTAAATTTAAGAGTAAAATGGTAAATACTCAATTAAAGTTTGAAATAAATGAATCATGGAAAAATGGTGAATACGAAAACACATCAAATTGGTGCCTTCTCTCAAAGTGTAGACACGTGGAGATGGAAATTTTAATAAACAAATAATGAGGATTAATGCACTGCCTCAATTCTTATATTTAATTGGTTTGATGCACTAATTCTGCCGGAATTGCTCGTCAAATTTTCAATGAAGTTAAGCTTCGAACCCTTATCCACCATTTCGAACTAGCTGCGATTCCTCTGTAACTCTGAATTCTTGTAATCAAGTACCTTGAATTAATTCATTTATTACTTGTGATAAATAAGCTTATGATGTAAATTTTTGTTGAAGCATGAGTTATGCTTAATTAATGAAAGAGATATGACGATGTAGCATTCTGAAGGAGTATATTATAGCCTAAATCGAGGTTAATTATTTTGTTAAGCTTAGAAAATAATGATGATGGTTATACTTTATAAATAATATCAATGAATTAAATAAGTTATTAGTTAGAGACGTAAGTAAGTATCTATTTTGAATTTATATAAATAGACAAATTACGGATGAACTTAGAGTCATTGAAGCTAAGTATTAACGAATAAAAATGAGTGGTAATTGAATTGTTAGCATTAATATATAAATTAAATTGTAGCGTATAATATTGGTTGACTCAACTGAAAGACATCTAGAGTAGAAGAAGAAAAATAAGGTATGTTGCGACCAAGTAACATAGGCAGGTATATGTGTCATATGATATATGCTTGATTGATTTGATTGAAAATATGTGCCTATATGCTTTATATGTTGAATTGATGTGGCATACACGACATTCATGATTAGTATATCGATGTATAAAATAAATATTTTGTTAACACACATAATTTTATTCATAAATCGATACATGACATGCACGTTGAGCTATGATCCTTGGATACCTTTGTATCATTGGATTTTGATTTTGGGATTTGTGAGCACGATGTTATTTTTGACATTATGTGACCCTTAAAAACACAGTCATTTGTGGCCCTTATAATTGATTGGTTGAGATTTGAGATTTGATGGCGCTTTGCCGATGCTATCATACGGATATTCCCTTATACTTTACTGAGGTCGGTGTGCCAGCTCGAGCATTGATTTGATAGCGATTCGACTGGTTCCGATACTTGCTCAGTTGATGGACATTTGACCTGATATATCCACGATATGCATGCATTGCATATCATATATCATTGTGTAGATACATGTTGTATATATTATGGTTGTTCCATACGGAGCGTTTGCTCACCCCCAAGGGGGAGGCTATTTTGTTTTTGTGTGTGGATAATGGCAGGTACTCCAGGTTATCAGGAGACTGGAGATGGTACTTCTGGAGGGAGTCACATATGAGTTGAGGTTGAGTGGTCTATCCCATTGTATATATGTATCTATATACCGAGATATGTCCCGGGGATATGAGTTGTTTGTTTGTAGATGATTTTGGTCATGTGTGGGCTTATTTTATGATGTGATGTGTTTAGACGAGAATTTATTATATACTATTTTTAGTATTATAATTATAGTTGACACATTTTGGGCTCATTGTAAAGAAAATTTTTACTCGTTTTCTGCTATGATTAATTAACTCTAATCAAATTACATTGTAATAATGATTAAGAGTTAAGGGCCCTACATGACCACAGCTACAATGATCTACCAAATCAATGCGATTATATTTTCATATTGATCTTAATTCTTGAGATCTCCAGTCATCATAGGTTGGATTTTCCTTCACATCAATTTATTCTATATGCTTAATCTCCATTCCCCTAGACGATTTCGTAGCTAACTCTCTGTTTAATCTTTGGTTTGCGGACCCGCTATATTATTCTTTGACCTAACATAGTCAACAGAGATAACTCCAGTTGAGTGTAGCTGTCTAATGGTATTGTTAGGGGTGGGTACGGTACGGTATACCGTACCGAACTACGGTACCGTATACCATACCGTAAATATCGGTATGGAATTTTTCGATACCGATACCGATACCGGAAATTCGGTATACGGCATATTCGGTATACCGAATTTTCGATATGAAAAAGTTCATACCGGATACCGCACCGACACCGAAAATTTTGTCGGTATACCGAAAAAATGTCGGTATACCGAAAATATTATCGGTATACCGACATTTTTTCGGTATACAGAACTTAAATTTTAAAAAAAATAATAAAAAAATTATTTTCGGTATTTCGGTATATATAAATACCAAAAAAAAATAATAACGTACCGATACCGCTCATACCGTACCGAAATTTCCGGTATATCGATTTTTTCGGTAATTTCGGTATTTTTTCGGTACGGTATTTCGATATTTCGGTATATTTTCCCAGCCCTAGGTATTGTGCCTAGAATTACCACTATACATTTTATTTTGTGTCATTCCAATCGCAGATTAACTGCATAAGCTAACTCTATTCTTGTACAACTCATTAAGTACATCAGACTTCTAAGGACTCGAGAGTATTCTAATTGAGACATACTCTCGCCTCGGTTATTTGATAGATGCTGATTGGTATCTATCGGGGGTCTAGTCAAAACAGAGTAATCCATATTGAATTTCTCAAGGATAATGTGATGGACTTAGAACTAGCTCTTATGATGTTCTATGAATTTTAATTCCAAGGATCACATCGGCTAAGCCCAAATCTTTTACGTCGAATCTTGAGTTTAACAACTTCTTGGTGGATTTAATCATCTTATCATTGCTACCAATAATAAGTATGTCATCTACATAAAGACATAAAATGACATAAACATTTTCAGTGTTCTTTATGTATACACATTTGTCACATTCACTTAATTTAAATTCATTTTCTATAATGATTTTATCTAATTTTTCGTGTCATTTCTTTTGTGTTTGTTTTAAGCCATATGGAGACTTCACCATTTTGCAAACCTTATTATCTTGCCCAGTTGCAGAAAATCCCTCAGATTGTTCATGTAAATTTCCTCTTCTAAATCTCCATGTAGAAAAGTTGTCTTTACATCCATTTGGTGAACTTCAACATTTGACAAGGTGGCAATTGCAGATATCACACGAATAGAGGTTATTCTCGTTACAAGATAATAAGTATCAAAGTAATCAAGCCCTTCACCTTGATGGTAACCTTTGATTACCAATCTGGCTTGAAAATCCATTTATAGCCTAGTAACTTATCTATGGTTCCATCTAATTTCATTTTTCGTTTGAAAATCCATTTTTAGCCTAGTGATTTGCTTCCCGGAGGAAGATCCACAAAGTCTCATGTATGGTTTCGTAAAATAGATTTTATTTCGAAATTGATAGCTTCTTTCCATTGAGGTCTTTAGGATGAATTCACTGCTTCTTTGAAGCTTAGAGATTCACTCACCATCTTAAAATTGATGAAATCTGGACCAATGGATTTCTCTGTCTTAGCTCTTTTACTCCGTCTAGATTCAACATCATGGTTAACCTCTTGTTCTTTTCCAATTGTCTCATGTGATCTTTTGGATGAACTTGTTTCTTCCTTAGATTTGCATGGAAACACGTGTTCAAAGAACGAGGCATTTTTGATTCTATTATCATATTCTTGTGAATATTAGGTATTCGAGAATCATGTACAAGAAAACAATAAGCGCTACTGTTTTGAACATATCCAATGAAAATGCAATCAACAGTTTTTGGTCCAATCTTTACTTTTTTTGGAGTGGGTATTGCTACCTTGGCAAAACACCCCCCACACTCGCAAGTATTGGTAGGAAGGAGTTCTTCCTTTCTATAACTCGTATGGTATTTTATCTTGATTCTTTAGGGGTAACTTATTTAAAAGATAATTTGTTGTTAAAACAACTTCTCCCCACATGTTCTGTGGTAAAACAGAATTTAATAACAATGCATTCATAATTTCTTTCAAGGTGCGATTCTTTCTCTCAAGAATGCCATTTTGCTGAGGAGAATAAGGTGCAGTACTTTCGTGTTCAATATCATGTTGAGCACAAAACTCATTAAATGGTGATTCATATTCACCTACACGATCACTTTTTAGCACCTTAATTTTATTGTTAAGTCGGTTTTCAACTTCCTTTTTGTAGTTGACAAAATTTTCAATTGCTTCATCTATACTTTTAGGAAGATATAAACAAAACTTTGTGATATCGTCAACAAAAGTAATTAAATGTTTATTTCCACCACATGTTTGCACACCTTTTAAATCACATATATGAACGTGAATTAGATTAAGTGGTTCACTATTTCTTTTGTTGGAGGAATAAAAGTTTCTCCTTTTGATCTTTGGTCATGCTCGACAACATTTGCCTTTACAGCAACTGGAGAAAACAATCGTCTTTCAGAACTCTTGTTGTCTTCCTCGATGTGAAGTCGAACAATGAGCTCTTCAAAATTCATCTCTTTTTGCTTATGTTTCAAATAGTTTTTGAATTCGTTTCAAGCTGGTGGTAGCTTCTCAACAATAGCAAACACTTGAAAAGATACGATCAAAATCATCCCCTCAAAGTGAATCTCGTGAAGAATCACAAGGATTTCTTGAACTTGACTGATAATCGTTTTGGAGTCGACCACCTTGTAGTCCAAGAATTGACTAACAATAGATTTCTTGGCCACGACATCCTTAGTTTCGTATCTCCGATCCAGGGACCATCACAATTCTTGAGTCGTCTTCTTTTCACTATACACATCGTATAACGAATCAACCAAACCATTTATTTTCTACACAAGAAATATGAATGGTGACATGCATCAATAGCACTAGTAGTCTGCACATCTCTGTCAACCTCAGCTGGTTTGGGAGCATCTTCGGTGAGAAACCTTGCTAGATTCAAGACGGTGAGATAGAAGAACATCATATGTTGTCACCTTCTAAAATTTGAGCCGTCGAATTTCTTTGATGTATCATCATGTCTCACAGGCACATCGACAACAATGAATTTCATAATTGGGGTCTAACTTTTGGCACATTCGAGTCATTCGAATCAGTAGCCATGTATTCAACAGATCACATAATGATTATAACAAAATCTGTTTTAAGATTGTTAACCAAATTGCTAATAACAAAATTATAGAAGCACAAAATATAGAAGTAGGGAATTGTTGGAACATTTCATGTTCGTAATCTTGATTTTGATGTTAACAAAACATATTATTTTGTTTCTAATGATTTACCGAGTGTGCAGATGTTGTGACTAATCGAATTGATCAGTTACCGAGCCTAAACTGAAGCTATCAAGACGCAAACTGAAAGTGTCAACTGAATGATCGAACTGAACCAGTACAACTTAAGTATCAAAATCAGTTCAACTGATTGTCCAGTTGATAGGTGGTTCAGCAGAAGACCTTCAGAAGCCCGGCCAGTTGATGAAGTGTTCAACTGATGAAGTGCCCAACTGACCAGTTCAACTGAACTAGTGAAATCAGTTCAGTTGATGAGTCAACTGATATCACCTCACAAGTTCAAGACCAGTTCAACTGACTAGTCAGTACATCAGTCAGGAGCGAACCAGTTTGCAGATACGACAAGCTTAATTCAGCTGTGCACAAAGGTACAAAAGCATTGTAAGATCAAGGTACAATAAGAGACGTTGCAGCAGCGCTTAAAGTTAAATGTTCCAGATATCTATTTGGGGGAACACATTCAAACTGCAACAGATTCATTCACTGGGTCTCACTATACGTTCAGCCAAACACTTATAAATAAAAGCTGAAGATCAGTGAAGAAAAGAGGATGATGATACAAACATGATATACACGATACATATACAGAGAGTGTGTTCATCAAAAAGAAGAAAAGGCACACATATTGCATATCTGTTTTAAAGAAGAAATCAGCCCAGTCGAGGGAACACTTCAAAGTTATATCAGCTTAGTGTAAAAGCTTATTTCACTCAGTGTGTGAGAACACCTTCGGGTTGTTTTCATTGTTCAGTTCTCACACACACACGCACACACCACCACCACCCAAATTACATTCTTGCACAAAGATAATAAATTTGTGTATGTAGTCTTTGACACAAAGACGTTAAACAAGTGTTGGCTGGAAGGTGTTGCCTTCAGTCTAGTCTAAGAGTTCAGTTAGGCAGTGGGTAAGTCCTAAGTTGGGTGGGTTTGTACAAGGTGTTGTATAAATCAAAGTCTTCTAGTGGATCCTATCCGAGGTGGTAGAAGGGGTGACGTAGGAGCAGTTCAGTCTCCGAAAATCCATAAATATATCTTGTGTTATTTCTGTTTAACTTCTTGTTATTGTTCTTAACTGTTTTAATCAGTTCAGCTGATATCAGTTCAGTTCTGTCCATAACTGAACTTGTAACGCCCCGAAAATTTAAATGTTCACGCAAACCACATGCATATAAGTTATTAAATTCCTTTGTATTTTAAATAATTGTTTTAATTGCATGGATTAATTTTGTTGTGCATATTACATGTTTAAAATATATTTTTCTACATGATTGGATTAAAATGTATTTTAAGGGTTATTCGAGTTGCGATCGAGGAACGGAGACCGATGGCTGAAAAATAGAAAATGTTTTTATTAAATAATTGTTTTTAATTATTTAAATTAAAGGTGATGCTTTTTCTTATTTTTAAAAAGATGGGGTTTAGAAGTGATTTTATACGCTGGGGCGTAATTTTTATCGGTGTTAGATTTTCAACAAAAACACGAATCTTTTGACAACTCGGCTAATAAATTCACAAATTTATTTAAACAAAATAATTTTTATATTTTAATTAAACTTTAATCAAGCATTAATGGGCCTAATTACATTCTTAAAGAGCTTAAGCTTGGATTAGTGTTTGATTAAACTATTTAATATGTTAAACACTCTCCATTAACCCTTGAATTCACGCCACACACCTCACCAATTCTCCTCAATCTACACGGCACACACACACCATATTCAACAGGAAAATTCGAAGCTTGCAAGGAATTTCTAGCCAAGGTCGTTTATCGCCGTTCTAAACAATTGTCAATGGTTTTTCGTGCGTTTAAAACACAAAGTCACNTCACACCATATTATATTTTTATGCATGAAAAGTTTGGAAAATATGTAACACTTTGAATTATTTTTCGAAATTTCATGTTTATGGGTTCTATATTTGAGTTGTTGATCACCTAAAACATGTTTATGTATTGTGTAAGGAGCTGTCATATCAGAGCCTATGTTCTTGTAAAGGGTTGTACTACTACTGACCACGAGAAGCTCATGAAGTCACGTCTTCGGTCTGTAAGTTTTGNTTCTGTCATGTTAATCAAGGGGCTCGGTTATGGGGTATGTTGCTTGGCTTGGGTCACGGCTGGGACCAAGGTTGGGCTAGGGTCAGGTATGAGTCAGGGAGAGAGTCCTAGCCACCCTAGGACTCGAGACCAAGGCTATGGAGGAGTCCTAGCAACCTAGGACTCCCACCCGAGAGGGATTAAGGGGCTGCGCAGGTGTTCAGCAGGTGCAGGGTTAAGGGGCTCGGCCTGGGGGCTCTGGGCTGGGTTAGGTCAACTCTTTAGGGTCCTAGGAGGGTGCTTAAAGGCCTGGGCAGGGGCTGTGGCTGCTTGGTTGGCTGCTGGTTCAAGAAGACGTGAGGAAGCCATGGAGGGGCGCAGGTTCAGTAGCTCGCACAAATGGTTAAGGGGCTCGGCCAGAGGGCTTGTGCTGGCTAGGCTAGGTCCTTAGGGTCTAAAGATGATGGGCAAGGGCTGGGTCAGGGGCTGGAGTGGCTGGGCTCGCTGCTGGCTCGAGAAGAATGAGTAAAGCGTGAGGGAACTCCATAGCGTGCAGGCTGCTGTCTTGGTGCAGAGCTTCGCGCGTGGCTCAGAGGCTCGGGCTGGGGGTGGCTCAGGTCTGGTCCAGGGTCAGTAAGGGTCATGGGTGGTCAGTGGTTAGATGGATTGATGAGTCCTATGCAACTAGGGAATACACCTAGGATACTAACACACGCACACAATCATGCATACGGGCTGATTAATGGGTTGGGCTTGGTCAGTATGGTCCCTAGGTGGGTTGGATCAGGTTTGGCTCGAGGTGGCTCGGGCGTGACTCGAGTAAATTAGGAGATGGCTCGGTGTGTTCGATAAGGTGTCAAAAACGAGATTAATTAAACTAAAAATGAATCCATGGGTCTACGGGTGTGGCTCATGACTTGGAAGGGTAGAATAAAGAATAAAAATGCTATGTTTATAGTTTAGGATCAAAATAACGAGTTTTGGATTTATCCGGGATTTTATCGCCGCACAAAGTGTTAATTAACGAATTAACTGAAACGACTAGTTTTAATCTTTATAAAATTTTGAAAAAATTGTGTTTAAGGTTAAATAATAATTATTAAAAGTCTAAGCTTTGAATTTGGGAATTTTATATTAAGGTTTGGTTTAATTCGGGATTAAAACGCATTAATACGTCACATTTAAAGATTAATTTCAAAGTTCTCGATTTAAGCTAAATAAAAATATGAGAAAATTAATGTAAGCTTAAATAATTATTTGGGACATGTTAGAGTCAATAAAATTAAGAAAATGTCAGAAACGTGAAATTTTACGTCCAGGGGTAAAACGGTCTTTTTACAACTAGAAATTAGTAAACGTCATGACAGTGCCCTGAATGCTGTTTTATTTGACAACATGATTATTTTCAATGATTATCGATGTTTATGAATTGTTATATGATAAAACGTTTATTTTAAATGTTTAAGGATTTTTTTGATTTAACATTGGCATTTGAAAGATATGTTGCATGCTTGGTTTAAAATAAAAACGATATTATATGCATGTTTTTATTAAGTGATAGAAATACGAAATGTTGAAGGACGTGAAGGGATTGTGACTAAATATGTTGGAGATATCGTGAGGGTTATGGTCCCAGTGGGAGCCCGACGATCGTATTTCTATTGATACAAATACGATTGGAGATATCATGAGGGAGAAGGCCCCAGAGGGAGCCCGTTTACGGGAGAAGGCCTCAGAGGGAGCCCGAAGATCGTATTTCCAATGAAACGAATATGTTAATATGTAAGGCCAAGACCCACTTGACCGGTGAGAGTGTTGCTGGTGTCCCCGCCACCCAGTACTGTGGTTACATGTAGATGGATCCATCGCCCAATACGTTTAAGAATACGAGTCACAATCACGATCTGAATTCAACAAACACGAACATGAATATGAACATGAATATCAAAGTTGATATGGATATGAATATGAATATGTTTATGTGGATATGAATAAGTTTAAGAAAATGTTTAAGTTTAAAGTTGATGCATCATTATGAAAATATTTTTTTGAAAGTTTATGCATCGTGAAAATGTTTATGAAAATGTTATTGTTTTTAAGTTTGTGCATCTTCATGAAAATGATATTTTAAAGTACAAGTATTTTTCACTGTTGTACGTGATCTGTATATGTATTACTTTTTTTCAAGATTATGGTGTGTTGAGTCTTTAGACTTACTAGGTGTGATTGATGCAGGTGATTATGATAATATGTTATCGGAGGTCTTGATGGTTGACTTTGCTAGACTGAAGGTGCACATAACCCGAGGACCGACGCTAGTTTTCCGCACTAGTTATGATTTATGATTTTAAGTTATGTTAAGAATATTTTAATGACTTTTATTTATTTATGAGAGATTTTGGAGAGATTATAATATGGGCTGTATTTCTCAAATATATAGTTGATTGTTTTATGTTAAAATGGTTCCAAAATATTTTATGTATGTGGTTATGCATCTCAGCCGATTTAGTGAGGTTTGAAAAAAAAAATTCTAGTACGATTTAAGGAAAACGAATAGCAGACGTGATATAAGCTCTAACTGATTTTCCGTATTTCAGTTATTCAGTTGCACATGATATAAAATCTATCAGTTTTCTTAACGAAGGATTACTTCAAGTATTTTCCGCTTGGTTTTATGCCAAACTCGATCTAATTCATCAGTGTAAACATTTTTAGAACACGAGCTATTGCAGCTCATTGATTCATTGTGTTGAAAGCACCTCACTGGTGCCGAGCACACGATCCATCAATTGGTATCAGAGCTAGCTGTTCTAAGAAGGACATTTGAAAACTGATATTTAAAATGTGTTTTAAAGTGTTTTAAAATAGTTTTCAAAACCCTCTGATAATATCTTATATGTTTGCTGTGATATTTTGTTGTTTAGCTATTTGCAGGATTCTTGAGTTCAACTGACAGCAGGATAGCTAAACTGTTCAGCGGACAAGATTTCAGTTTCCAGCTTACCAGTTCAATTGATCAACAGACGAAACCCAACTACCACCTGAAACTGGTGAGTTAAGTGGAGCTTAATCATCAAAAGTGCCGCCGCTTCATTGCCATATCAGATCCTAGTAGTTGATCATTGCGGTTCTGCATCAGTTGAGTCCAGTTTGCATCAGTTGGACCAGTTAGCCAGCACAGAGATCAAGTCCAAGGCAATTAGCTGTTCTTATGGCAAAAGAAACTCAAAATCGATGCAGCATTCCAAGAATTCTAGGCGACGAATTGTTGGTACATTCAGTTCTATTTTATATAAACTGACTGATACTTGATGTTATTTGATATTTGCTAAGTATAGTAGCAATTCCCTTACATAAGATGGTGTGCTTTATATTAATACAAGGTACGCGTAATAGATTAAATTAACATCAAGTGTATCCAGTTAGTTTGCATGTAACTGAACTGTTTTTTTCAGTTTATATGTTGCCTTGACTGCTTGAGTGTTTATTGCTTAAAATTCCTTTTAAAATCGCGCAACAATTATATTTTTGAGGGAGAGTTTTAGATTCAGCTCTTGAAGGGAAGCTTTTCTTTAAAACTGATTTTAAATTTGCTAGCCCTCAAACTGAAAAATTGTTTTCAAATCGTTTTATTCAGTTGTTGAGGGGGAGCTTTTTTTTATGCTATCCCTCAAACTGAAAATTTGTTTTTAAATCGCTTTAACTGTTTAAGTTTTGTGATCATAAAAAAAGGAGAGATTGTTGGAACATTTCATGTTCGCAATCTTGATTTTGATGTTAACAAAACTTGTTATTTTGTTTCTAATGATTTACCGAGTGTGCAGATGTTGTGACTGATCGAATTGATCAGTTACCGAGCCTAAACTGAAGCTATCAAGACGCAAACTGAAAGTACCAACTGAATGATCGAACTAAACCAGTAAAACTGAAGTATCAAAAGTAGTTCAACTGATTGTCCAGTTGATAGGTGGTTCAGCAGGAGACCTTCAGAAGCCCGGCCAGCTGATGAAGTGTTCAACTGATGAAGTGCACAACTGACCAGTTCAACTGAATCAGTGAAATCAGTTCAGTTGACGAGTCAACTGATTCACCTCACTAGTTCAAGACCAGTTCAACTGACCAGTCAGAACATCAGTCAGGAGCGAACCAGTTTGCAGATACGACAAGCTTAATCCAGCTGTGCACAAAGGTACGAAAGCATTGTACGATCAAGGTACAATAAGAGACGTTGCAGCAGCTCTTAAAGTTAAATGTTCCAGATATCTATTTGGGGGAACAAATTCAACTGCAACGGATTCATTCACTGAGTCTCACTGTACGTTCAGCCAAACGCCTATAAATAGAAGCTGAAGATCAATGAAGAAAAGAGGATGATGATACACACATGATATACACGATACATATAAAGAGAGTGTGTTCATCAAAAAGATGAAAAGGCACGCATATTGCATATCTGCTTTGAAGAAGCAATCAGCCCAGTCGAGGTAACACTTCAAAGTTATATCAACTTAGTGGAGAGGCTTATTTCCCTCAGTGTGTGAGAACACCTTCAGGTTGTTATCATTGTTTAGTTCTTACACACACACGCACACACAACCACCACCCAAAATACAGTCTTGCACAAAGACAATAAACTTGTGTATGTAGTCTTTGACACACAGACATTAAACAAGTGTTGGATGGAAGGTGCTGCCTTCAGTCTAGTCTAGAAGTTCAGTTAAGCAGTGGGTAAGTCCTAAGCTGGGTGGGTTTGTACTAGGTGTTGTATAAATCAAAGTCTTCTAGTGGATCCTACCCGAGGTGGTACAAAGGGTGACGTAGGAGCAGTTCAGTCTCCGAACATTCATAAACATATCTTGTATTATTTCTGTTTAACTGTTTGTTATTGTTCTTAACTGTTTTAATCAGTTCAGCTGATATCAGTTCAGTTATGTCCATAACTGAACTGATATAAGCTCTAACTGATTTCCCGTATTTCAGTTATTCAGTTGCACCTGATATAAAATCTATCCGTTTTCTTAACGAATGATTACTTCAAGTATTTTCCGCTTGGTTTTATGCCAAACTTGATCTAATTCATCGGTGTAAACATTTTTAGAACACAAGCTATTGCAGCTCATTGATTCATTGTGTTGAAAGCACCTCAATGGTGTTGAGCACACAATCCATCAATTGGTATCAAGAAAAAAAATCTCGTAAATACAAAACATTAATAAAAAGAAGCATGCAACTGGAAGTATAGATATTGAGTATGTAAAGCATTAGAAAACAAGTAAATCAAATCGAGACTTTTACGAAGTACAGTTTTTTTAAAACAGATTTGTCCCCTCCGACTGTGCTTCGATGGTCTGGATGGACAACTGTTTCCCAGGATACAACGGCAAAACCTTGCAGCAAATTAGCCCGAAGTAACTACATCGACGAACTGAAAACGTACCTTCACTTTATCACTGAAATTTATCAGAGGCCAAATGAAAAGCTAACAATATGAAATGCAAGAGAATGCTTGAAAGAGATCTTGGGTGCTTTTAAAAATAATTTTTGTGTGTGTGGAATGAGGAAATAAACACACCTTTTATAAGCTTCAAAATGCACACCAAAAGTGATGCAAGATTAATTAGCTCAATTAATATTTCAATTAACTCAAGAATATGAAGAGCCAAAAGCCTTCGATTAACTCAAGAATGTGGAAAGTCAAAATACACTTCTACAATCATGAGACATAACTAACTCAAGAATGTGGAGTGACAAAAGACACTCTCATATTAATGAGACATAATTTTTATTCAAACTTTAAATTTACTTGAAATTTCCAATATCTTGTTATTTACTGATCTATTCTGAGTATAGCATTCAATGTTCACTGCTTCAGCCCAAAATCTTTGAGAAATTCCACAGTCAGAAAGTATTATTCTAGTGGCCTCTTTAAGGGTTATATTCCTTCTCTCAACTACTTCATCAATAACAAAGTTTGATTGATGAATTCAGTTCCTCTATCAGACCTGATTTTGTCAATCCATTTTGATTTTTTATTTAGAAGTCTTTTCAAAATTTGTATCAATTGAGTAGCAGTTTGGTCTTTTGA
This sequence comes from Primulina huaijiensis, assembly GCF_012295235.1. Lineage (NCBI taxonomy): Eukaryota > Viridiplantae > Streptophyta > Magnoliopsida > Lamiales > Gesneriaceae > Primulina > Primulina huaijiensis. The sequence continues at coordinate 4,765,226 of NC_133314.1, forward strand.
TTTTAAGAAGATAACCTAAGTGAATCTTGATAAATCATCAATAATAACTAGAGTATAATTCATTCATCCTAAGCTTTTGACTGGAATAGGACCAAACAAGTCCATGTGCAACAATTCTAAGCTTCGGGCTAATAAGTTACACCTTTTGTTTTTAAAATATGATCTAAATTACTTTTCAGACTGACACGTTGAACATAATTTGTCTTCAGAGAATTCAATTTGGGGCAATCAATAACCAAGTCATTCTTGCTCATATTTTCAATTATTTTGAAATTTAAATGATTTAACCTTTTATGTCATAACCAGTTCCTTAAAAGGTTAGAATCCATAATGCATACTGGTTCATTCAGTTGTATGGTCCAACTAATTTTTTATGTTTTACCAAGCCTGTAACTTGTCATTATAACGCATTCAAAATATCTCTGATAGTACAACTATGCTTACTAAAGTCCACAGAAAAATCATGATCAGACAACTCACTTATGCTAATTAAATTATACTTCAGATTTTCAACAAGTAATACGCTTTTAATGTTAATGTTACCATGGATAAATTTACTATTACCCACAGTTTTACCTTGAGAAGCATCTCCAAATGTGATCTTTGGTCCATTAAATTGAGTCAGTTTTGATAGCAGTTTAGCTTCACCAGTCATGTGCCTTGAACATCCACTTTCCAAGTACCAAACAGACTTTTTGACCAGTACAGTTATTGTGCTCTGCAATCACAAGTTAAGAATAACTCTTGGCACCCATACTTATTTGGTCCAGACAAGATTTTTCTTTTTGGAACCAAAACCTGGATCAGTTTAACTAACCAACCACTTGATGTGTTCCAAGTAGGTTGTGAGTATGTATGTGTGTGGTCTTTTATGTGAGCTATAGAAACCACATGTTTTTTACTATTTTCAACTTCATTGATCAGCCTATATCTTTTCTGAGCAGGCTTTTTGTTAAAGTATCGGTTAGACTTGTCTTTCATTTAGTTATGTCTTGTTGAACTGGTTTCGGTGAGCTTTCAGTTTTGCTTAGCATTAAAACTCTCAGACAAGCACCCAACACCAAATTTTCTCCCTTTACTCAGATTTTCAACATGTTTTTCAACTTGAAGGATAGGTTCTTGATGTTCATCTACTAATCTGGATCTTACAGATTGAATATATTTCCCCTCACACAAATTTAGTTTTGATTGAGTACTTGTCTCGAGAATGCTTTCGAGAGTTTTTGGGTAATTAATGATAGAAACTCTTTAAGTTTTAACACGATTGGATTTGATGGTATATTTGTTGCAAGAAGGATATTCATTTTAGGTGTAGCTATCTATGCATTGCTGGATTTAGGAGCTACACACTCATTTATATCCGAGACGTTTCTCAAGCGATTAAAGATTATATCTGAAGATTTGGAATTGGGTTTTAAAGTTTTCATTCCTTCTGATGATCAAATGGTTGCTAAGAGTATTGTGAAGAATTTGGGGCGGAGCTCTTCTACAAAAGGATGTGTTTCGGACAGATCTCATAGTGCTTCCGATGACTAAATTCGACATCATACTTGGCAAAGATTGGCTATCTACGAATGGAGCTTCGATAGATTTTCTACAGAGGTCAGTACCTATTCGACCGCACATCGGAAAATCTTTTGTCTTTGAGGCAGCAAGGAACAAGCAAATGCCGCACATTATCTTTTACATTTGTGCGATGAAGCTTATGAGACTAGGCTGCCAAAATTTTCTAGCTTGAGTTATCTCAACACTTGTTCCTGTCAGTCAGAAGCTAGAGGAGCTTAAGGTTGTCAGAGACTTTCTTCATGTCTTTCCTGAGAACGTTTCTAGAATTTCATCGAACCGAGAGGTGGAATTTTCAATTGAGTTGATGTCGGCACTGTGCCAATTTCTAAGACACCCTATCGTCTAGCACCCGCCGAAATGAAACAGCTAAAAGACCAATTTCAAGAGTTGCTGGACAAGGGTTTTATTCGCTCGAGTTGTTCTCCATGGGACGCACATGTATTATTTGTGAAGAAAAAAGATTGAAGTTTGAGACTTTGCATTGACTATATATAGCTGAATAGAGTCACCATCCAGAATAAGTATCCCTTACCTAGAATCAAGGACTTATTTGATCAATCGCAAGGTTCATCAATTTTCTCGAAGATAGATCTTTGTTCGGGATATCATCAGCTAAAGGTGAAGGACTTTGATGTTCATAAGACGACTTTTAGGACTTGATATAGACACTACGAGTTTATGGTGATGCCATTCGGGTTGACCAATGACGATCTTCATGGATCTCATGAATCGCGTATTTCAGCCGTATCTGGATCAATTTATCATGGTCTTCATAGATGATATTATGATTTACTCGAGGAGAAAATAGGAGCATAGTCAGCACTTAAGAACGACATTACAAATATTGCAAGATCAGAAATTATTTGTTAAGTTCTGCAAGTGTGAGTTTTGGCTCGAGATAGTGGCGTTCTTATGCCACATTATTTCTAGAGATGGAGTCGAGGTCGATCCAAACAAGGTCGAGGCAGTCAGAGAATGGCCAGTACCTAAGAGCGTAACCAAGATCCGTTGCTTCTTGGGTCTAGATGGCTAATATTGGAAGTTCATTCAAGGATTCTCTTCTATTGCGGTACCCTTGACCGCCTTGACGAAGAAGAATGCAAAGTTTATTTTGGATCTGACTTCCAAGAGAGTTTTGAGAAGCTGAAGCAAGCTTTGACTTCAACGTCAGTTTTATCGATGCCATCAGTGTAAGGAGAGTATGTTCTTTATACGGAAACTTTGAAGCTTGGTTTAGGCACATTACTGATGTAGAATGACCGAGTGATAGCTTATGCGTCTACACAGTTAAAGGTTCATGAGAAGAATTACCTGACTCATGACCTCGAGCTTCCAGCAGTAGTATTTGCTCTCAAGATTTGGAGACATTATTTATTTGAGGAGAAGTGCAAGATTTTCACTGATCATAAAAGCTTGAAGTACTTCTTCACCCAAAAGGAGCTGAATATGAGGCAAAGAAGATGGTTAGATTTGGTGAAGGATTATGATTGTGATATTAGCTATCATCCGAGAAAAGCTAATATAGTTGCGGACGCTTTAAGTAGAAAGACAGCTGTTATCGCTCAATTGATATTTCAAAGACCATTGAAAGCAGAGATTCAGTGATTCGAGCTGGTAGTGTATGCTAGGAGCGAGGCTCCTAATATTTTTACTATGACAGTACAGACTCTGAGAGATAGAATCTGAGAAGGACAGTCTTCTGACGAGAAATTACAAAAATGCAAACTAAGAGGAATCTAAAGGCCGTAAGCTGTATTCCGAGGAGAATGACATAGTTCGATAACGAGATTGACTATGGGTTCCTAGTGACGATTCAATGAGAGAGGTTATTATGAAAGAAGCTCATAATACTCCGTAATTCATCCATCCTGGAAGTACGAAGATGTATAAAGATCTGCAATCATTGTATTGGTGGTCGGGCATGAAGCGAGACATCTTGCGTTTTGTGTCCGAGTGTTTGACATGACAACAAGTTAAGGATGAATATCAGAGGCCAGCAGAGAAGCTTAAGCCACTTCCTATTCTCGAGTGGAAATGGGAAAATATCACGATGGATTTTGTAGTGGGATTTCCAAGGACTATCAGATGATTCAATGCCATTTTGGTGATAGTTGATCGTCTTACAAAATCAGCACATTTTTTACCTATTAAGAAGACATTAACCATGACTCAGTACGCAAAGCTGTATATCCGACAGATAGTCCGCTGCACGGAATTCCAGTGTTTATTGTTTTTGACAGAGATCTGAGGTGCACATCGTTCTTATGGAAGAGTCTGCATTCAGCGATGGGAACAAAGTTGTTGTTCAGCACATCGTTTCATACTCAAACCGATGGTCAGTCCGAAAGGGTGATTCAAATTCTGGAAGATATACTCCGAGCTTGTGTGATCGATTTTCAAGGAAGTTGGGGGTCGAAGTTACGTCTAGTGGAGTTCACCTACAACAATAGTTATCAGTCGTCTATACGTATGGCTCCTTACGAGGCACTTTATGGAAAGAAGTTTAGATCACCGATACATTGGGACGAGGTTGATTAAAGAGGGAAATTTGGTCCAGACTTGATCAAACATACAAGAGAGCTAGTAGTCAAGATTCGAGATAGAATGAAGACTGCTCAAAGTCGCCAGAAAAGCTACGCTGACAGGCGACGAAAGGAGTTAGAGTTTGCAATGGGTGACCACGTATTCGTGAAAGTAGCACTTATGAAGTGTGTTATGAGATTTGGCAAGAAATACAAACTCAGTCCGAGGTTCATAGGGCTGTTTGAGATTTTAGAGAAGATTGGAACATTAGATTATAGAGTGGCGTTGCCACCGACGCTAGCTGGAGTGCATAATGTGTTCCATATCTCGATGCTGCGAAAGTACATGTCAAATCCTTCACATGTACTAAATTAAGAACCTCTGCAGTTGACCCAGAATATGTCAAACGAGGAAAGAGCTATACAAATCCTAGATAGACAAGAAAAAAGGCTCTGAAATAAGTTCATTCATATAGTCAAGGTCAAGTGGCTAAATCATTCGGAGGAGGAAGCTATTTGGGAAACTGATACTGACATGAGGAGTCACTACTCAGAGTTATTCGGTAAGTTTTAATTTCGAAGACGAAATTTTATTTACGGGAGGGAGGAATTGTAAGGTGAAAAATGCGATAACGTAATCCAACTGCATGCAAATCTAGGAAAAATGATTAATTAAATTATTTTAATTGCATTTATTGAATGTGGTAAGCATGTTTACATGTTTAAAATAGGGTTTTATTAAAATTCATAAAATTGTGTTTTTAAGGGTTATTCGAGACTCGATCGAGGAACGGAGACCGGGGACCATAAAATAAAAATATTTTTGTTAAATGATTATTTTTAATTATTTAATATATGATATATTTTAAATGAGAATTTCTAAAATGTTGCTTTTTGAGGTGTTTTTACGTGCCAAGTCGTATTTTAAATGGTAATCGATTTTTGACAAAAATAAAGATTTTTTGGGAACTCGGCCAATATTTTCGAAAACTTTTCTAGCCAAAATATTTTTTAACTACTATCTAATGTGCCTATTATACCTAAGTTATTGGGTCTAAACTCTTACACAATTATTTATATCAAACTTGAAGCTTCTAAAACCTAAATTACACCACATTACACATGCCTCACCCCTAGAAACTCTAGGACTCTCCATCGGCAGCTACACATGATCACACACCCTCACAACCAAGGCACTTTCACGTGATTTTGAGAAGAAAACACAGCAAGCTTCCTTCCCCGTCTCTCCGCCAACGTATCTCTCGTCAAGGATTATTTTTCATGCGTGAAATATGCAAAGACACACCTTAATCTTCTTTCACTCATCGTTCATATCATATTATGTGTATTTAACATGATTGCATCAAAAATATGATACACTTTCTTATAATTTCGTTTTTATGGCAATACATGATCAAAACTTGAGTTTTCATGCTTTTAAATTCATGTTTATGATGCACAAAGGGGTTGTCATGATAGGGCTATGGGCAGGGATGAATTTCAGTGTGTTTAAGGGTCCTGAGGGGCCACGGTTAAGGGTTGTTCAAGTAAGGTAATATATTGAACGAAAATTTGGGTTTAAGGAACTAGGGTTTTCGGTTTTATGGTTCTTGAAGGGGCAGGCAGTGGGCTGCTATTGGGTCATCTCTAGAGGTCCCTAGGAGTTCGAGTCATGGTCCTAGATTTGCTAAGGGAAGGCTGGTGCAAGGGACTAGGCTGGAGCCGTGAGGCTTGGGCGCACAAGCCATGAAAGGATCGAGTTTGGGGGCTATGGGTTCTAGGCTCTTTAAGCTCGGTCCAGCAGGGCCTCTAGGGGTCGGTCAAGGTCCCAGGGTCTGTACATGGTGGTCACGAGCTAGGGTCGAAGGGTTTGAAGATGGCTTAGGGTTAGTGTTTTCAAACATGGGCAATAAAATTCAGTAGGCCTCCTAGGCTTGATCAAGGGTTTTAAATGGCTTGATTTAGGTTGCATAGGACATGGTTGGGTGTTAATAAGCTATGGTTCAAGTTTGGTTAAGTTTCGATCGATTCGTGTTAAAACCGAGACGTAGGTTCAAGTTTTAAAACGAATTGAGAAATTAGACGAGTAACTTAATTTTACGTCTAAGAAATGTTTATGGGTGTATTTTAAGGTGTTATGTTAAGTTTGGATGGATTCGGGTCGTCATTTTAAGGTCTAAGGGTAAATTGGGAAAGTTAGTGTTTCAGGGGCAAAACGGTCATTTTACAACTGAAAAATGTTAGATGTCTGGCAGTGCCCTTAATGCTTTAATGAATGATAAAATGTTTATTTAAAAATATTATGGAATTTTATGAGGAAAACGATAACACTAAAAGACGTGTTTTATACTTGGTTTTAAGGAAAAATGATATAAATGCATGAATTTTTACAAGTAATGATCATAACAAAAAGTTGAAGGAGGTGACTTGATTGTAACTAATATGAAATGATATGATGATATGTAAGGTCAAGGCTCAGTTGACGGGTGAGAGTGCAGCTGATGTCCCTGCCGCCTGGTAACATGGTTATACGTAGATGGATCCATCGACCAAAAGCTGAAACAAAAATCGCAATTAACTATTTGAATTCAATAAAAGGGAAACGTATAAGTATATGATGAAAGGAAAAATGATATGATGAAAGGAAAAAAATGTTATTACGTTATGCAGGTTCACGAAAAACTATTTTATTAAAAGTATCTTTCAACGCTGCTAGCGAATGTCTATATATACTACTTGTTATCTTGGTATGATGAAGGGAAAAATGATATGATGAAAGGAAAAAAATGTTATTACGTTATGCAGGTTCACGAAAAACTATTTTATTAAAAGTATCTTTCACCGCTGCTTGCGAATGTATATATATACTACTTGTTATCTTGGTTAAGGCTTGCTGAGTCAATAGACTTACTAAGTGTGAGCATGATTTTGTTGATAATGGAGGACTTGATGGTTGAAATAGCTGGGCTGATGGTGCACATAACTCGAGAACCTTTGCTAATTTTCCGCATTAAGATTACTTCAAATATTTTACGACTTTTATGCTTTAGAGTGGTTTTGAGAGGATTTAAGATATTTATGCCACTTTTGAAAAAATGTCAGTTTTAGGTTTGGTTGGATGATTTACGATTTTATGTTTTGCACCCGTTCTTTTGGATTTTCAAATAATAAATTGGCTGGTATTTTGAATGGTGCAAGTATATAAATAGGTATGCAATTTCGACCGAAAGCAAGTTAAAAAAAATTCTAGTACATTTTAAAGAAAAACGAGTAGTAGACGTTTCACAAATAAGTGCTGAAAAAAGCCAAACTGACATATTAGAACATATCATCAACAAGGTTGGCTAAGTGAATTAAAAGGTAACCTGAAGTGTGGAAAATGCATATGTATGTTTCTGAATGTTCAGAAATTCAAGCGCCTACATCACCTCTTCCTCCGTTTGGAAGGCTCAGACTAGAAGATTTTGGATTGTACAAGTGATTTGTAATATCCCAGTTTAGTTTAGACTTAAACACTTCCAAACTGATACTTATAGTATATGTGTGCTGATAATAGACAATATACAAACTTGTAGGACCGAACGCTTGCTGCTTTACCAAAAACTATAGCTAGTGGTAATGGTGCAACTCAAATCTTTTAAACCGCACAGCAGCTCAAACACCACGGTTCGATCGTTCTACCAAGCAGGGACAATTATTGCACCCAACAATATCCCTCTCAATAATTGCACTTCTTGCAATAAATGAGAATCGAACCCGTGACCTTGGTTTTGATACCAATTGTAAGACCGAGAACTTGGCGCTTTGCTAAAAGCTATAGCTAGTGGTAATGGTGCAGGTCAAATCTTTTAAACCGTACAGCAGCTCAAGCATCACGGTTCGATCGTTCTACCAAGTAGGGACAATTATTGCACCCAAAAAAACTGCTATTCGAATGTAATAAATTACAATATTGTCTTAGCACTTAATGATCCTTAAATGATAAGATACGATACTTTTTTAAAGTATTCTAGACTGATCGAGTTCTGAGGATTTAAGATATTTATGCTACTTTTGAAAAAATGCTAGTTTTAGATTTGGTTGGACGGTTTACGATGTTATGTTTTGTACCCGTTCTTTTGGATTTTCAAATAATTGGTTGGTTGGTATTTTAAATGATGCAAGTATATAAATAGGTATGCAATTTCGGCTGAAAGCAAGTTAAACAAAAATTTTCTAGTATATTTTAAAGAAAAATGAGTAGTAGACGTTTCACAAATAAGTGCTGAAAAATGTCAAACTGACGTATTAGAACAAATCATCAACAAGGTTAACTAAGTGAATTAAAAGGTACACTGAAGTGTAGAAAATGCATATGTATGTTTTTGAATGTTCAGAAATTCAAGCACCTACATCATCTCTTCTTCCGTTTGGAAGGCTAGCTCAGACTATAAGATTTTAGATTATACAAGTGATTTGTAATATCCCAGTTCAGTTTAGACTTAAACACTTCCAAACTGATACTTCTAGTATATGGCTGCTGATAATAGACAATATATAAACTGCTATTCGAATATAATAAATTACAATATTATCTTAGCATTTGATGATCCTTAAATGATCAGCTACAATATTTTTTGAAAGTATTCTAGACTGATTGAGTTTTGTTTAGATTAAAGCTTGAATATTTAATATTTTTCAGCAGTTGCAATCCACTTTGTCAACATATTTTAGACAATCGTAGACTGTTGTGATCAGCTTTATATCATACACTATTGCGATCAGTTTTGTCTACTAGTGTAAACTGAATGTGTGTAAACTGGAGTTTTTTAAACTGAGTGAGGAAAATTAATAATTTGATAAGAAATATTTTAGTTTGAGACCGTATCAGTTTTGTTCGAGTAGAACAGATTAATATATATTATCAATTAATTCAAAAACAAGGTTACAGTTTTAAATTTTAAAAAATTATTTCAAACTGAATATGTTATCTATGTCAATCAATTCTTAATTCAAATAAATTAATAATTCAAATAAATTAATAAAAATAATATGTTATAATTATGTACAAAATTTATGTAATTTTATTAAAAAAAAGATTTACAAAATTTTATAAAAATATTTGCAAATTTTTTTACAAGAATCTACTATATGAGATTATGTAAAAATCAATAAAAATTTATTAACTCCACAAAAGTATCATTTAAAAAAATTATTAAATTTTGTCAAAATTCTGAATGAAATACACCTCACTTTGTAAATATCTATACTTCAATCCGACTCGAACCCACCCAAATTGTCACCCTCACCGATAAGTATCATTTGAAATCCATTTTTTTCCCCAAAACCAGATTTCTCCACCTTAATCATATCAGTCAAATATAGATGTGAATTTAAATTGTCAAACGGGATAACTAAAATCCAGGAATTAGGAGACTGGTCAAACAAAAAATTGTGCAAGATCATATCATCTAATATTCACGTATTATTTATTACACACGAAATACAACTCAAAACTCTTTTCTATCAGAACATGTTCGCACACATATGCTTTATAATCATCAAGCAAACTCCTCTTAATTAATTTATTCCCTCTCATGCAAACGAAATATAAAAATAAGAAGCATGAGATACTGATATGATCACACACACACACACACACAAATTAATCTCTTGCACAAGAGATAGGAACAAGGATAATCGGGGCGGACTCGGGATTTTATAATACAGTTCACGATTCGCTCCTATTGAGTCCGTCCCGACGACCAAGGTGATTTAACAAGCATCAGGGTGTGCATGGAGGTGAGCTTCAACAGCCTTGAAAAAGTCCTTTGCTTTCTCTTTTCCTTCCTTGATCTTCTCTTCGGTGATACCGTGGGCATCGTGTTTGGTATGGTAATGGTTTACAGTCTTGCAGACAGAGCCGCCATCAGCGGAGGCTTCGATCTTGAGAACGTAGGAAATGGATTCAATATTTTCGCCTAAAACATCGCCTTCAATGATAGAGTACTTGTACACATGATTTGCCTCGTCGATTTCATCGACCCTGTGTTTCAGGCTCTTGTATTGGCTGCCTGCATTAGGAAAATGAAGTTATTATACATATTTCATAATTTTTTTGTTGTGAAAAACCCAACGACAATCGCGATAATCTTTCGGTACCTTCGCCAAAAGTGACCAATTTGATGCTTCCAACGCCGCCGTCTCCTTCAATAATTTTTATGCTTTTGAATTCCTCAGGCAAGATCTTGGGGACGAGGTTGTCGCCATGGAGGACAATGGCCTTGAACAACTTTGCCGGTGGGATGGAACAGATAACTTCATCCTCGTAAGTGATCAAACCCATTATGAAATACAAAAATGGACTAAACGAAGAAGAATCGAGTTGTATATTAATTATTAATTACTAGTGAAAGAAGTAATGTTTTGAGTGCATAAGAAATGAGGAAAAATGGGCTATTTATCGAGGGAAAAAGAAGCTTTGCTCAAGATTGATGACAAATGGAAAACAAATAAAAATCAATATTGATATACTTGGTATGATGAAATGAGTGAGAATGAAATGGACATTTCTAATTTTATTTATTTTATTCTTTTGCTTGATATAACTTTTGGAATAAAAACACACATATTCCCGTGCATTAAAATCAATAATAGTAAAATTAATAAAACTATAATAAAGATATACCAAATAAAATTTTAATAATAATTATTATTTAATAAAATTTATTTATAATAAAAATAAATAATGATAATCGTAATATGAAATAATTATTATTTAAATGTTTTATATATAATATGATTTAATTATTAAAAATATTTGTATTTCATTTTATTTTTTTTCATGTCAATCATAGAAATTGAATACATATATCATTTCACTTTTATTTTCATTTCATTCCAAAATTCATTCAATTCTTATCTTATTTCATTTCATCGTACCAAATATATAATAAGAATATTATACATTGGACTCCTATTCATCTTTTACACAAAAATTCTTGTGAGACGGTCTCACGGGCAAATTTGTAAAATAGATATTCTATATAGGTAATCTACAAAAAATTATTATTTTTTTATTTCAAATATATTAATTTTTATTGTAAATATGAACAACAAAGATATTATACACTCTTCTTTTTCGTACAATAATCAAAAGAATTGAATGATTGTCTGTTGATGTTGATGCGTGGAACCTTTTGCAGTGAGAATGGATATGCTTTTCGCTACACCATAAGATGAAATTTCCATGGTATATACCTTCGTTGAAAGGTTGACATTAGAAGCCAAAAACAACACCAAACCTCTTAATTCTTTTTTCTTGTCACTCTTTTTTCCCTCAATCTACTCTTTTTCCCTCAATCTATTCGTAAAATCCAATACAATTACGAATACCATAACTAAAATACCCTTAAATAATTATATATATATATATATATATATAAAAGAGTAGATTGAGGGAAAAAAGAGTGACAAGAAAAAAGTTATGATATGAAACATATATAGTTCTTGTAAAATTCTTTTGTTTTCTTGTTTCATTGTAGTGAAAATTTGTAATTACGGTGAGTAGACGTAGCTCTCACATCGAACGTGAACTACTGTAAATGTTGTGTGTTCTTGTGTTTATGTTTTTATAATTTTTTTTTTTTTGCTTTCGGTAATTAAAATAGGACCACAATTTCTAACCGGGTCTACACTGATTTTAAGTCAAGTTGTATCTATCAGACACATCATAGCAGAAAAACTTTATCGGACATCAGTTTTTATCCATTCATAAATTAAATATATATTTTAACATCCGCCATACAATTATTTTGGAGATGATAATTAAATATATATTTTAACATCCGCCATACAATTATTTTGGAGATGATGAATCCACTCGATTAATTTTATTGAATAAATTAAATAAAGTGCAAGTTTTATATGATATGGCCGATTTGCTTTATAATTAGAATGAAAATTAATATTTTTATATTAAAATATTACAATTTTTATTTATCGGGTCGCGTATGAGATATATCTCACAAAATTTATCAGTAAAACAACCTAATAACAGGTTTTATGCATAATAAATGCATTTGAAACTAAAGATCTGAAGTTCAATGTAAGTTCCAAAATACGATAACGTAATCCAACTGCATGCAAATCTAGGAAAAATGGAAAATGCTTAATTAAATTGTTTTAATTGCGTGAATTAAACGTGGTAGACATGTTTACATGTTTAAGATATGGTTTTCTACTAGAATGCATAAAATTGTGTTTTTAAGGGTTATTCGAGATACTATCGAGGAACGGAGACATGAGACCATAAAGAAAAAATATTTTTATTAAATGATTATTTTTAATTTTTTAATATATGGTATATTTAAATGATATTTTCGAAAATGGTGGTTTTTGATATGTTTTTACACGCCCAGTCGTATTTTAAACCGGTAATCGATTTTTGACGAAAATAAGGACTTTTTGTAAACTCGGCTAATATTTTCGAAAACTTTCCTAAACGAAATATTTTACCTACACTATAATGGACCTAATGGGCTTATTATAATAAGGTTATTGGGTCTAAATTCCTAACCAATTATTTATATCAAAAGATATAGTTTCCTAAATCTAAAACACTTCAACCACATGTTTAAAACACAAGAAACCTAGATCTTTTCTCCTCCATCAGCACACCCACACACACATGTTTTTTTGAGGCAAATCCACGTGAAGTTGAAGGGAAGTTTCAGCAAGCTTCTTCCCCCGTCTCTCCGCCAACGTCCCTCGCGTCAAGGATTGCTTTTCGTGCGTGAAATATGCAAAGGCACGCCTTAATCTTCTTTTGCTCATCGTTCATACCATATTATGCGTATTTAACATGATTGCATGAAAAATATGATATACCTTATTATATTTTCGTTTTTATGACAAAATCTCTGAACAAAACTTAAGTTTTTATCTTTCTAAATTCATGATTATGATGCACAAAGAGGCTGCCATAATACGGTTATGGTAAGGGACATTTTTCAACATGTTTAAGTGCTGGACAGTAGGGATGCAACAGCTGAACGAAAATCGGGTTGTAAGGAGGCTAGGGTTTCGATTTGGTGGCTAAGAAAGAGTAGGCTGCTAGCTGCTGTTGGGATGTGTTCAAGGGTCCTAAAGGGGTCTAGTCATGGTCCTAGAGGGGGCTGTGCAAGGGCTGGAAAAGGATCTTAAGGGCTGCACGTTTTCATGGGTTTCAACAAGAGCTAGGGCACAATTTTTGAAGGTTACAAGGGAGAGGCCACGCGGGGTACTTTCCAAGCGAAGGGCTGGGCTTGTGAGGGTCCTAGCATCGAGCCATGGTGGTCCACGCAAGGCAGGAGAGGATAGTAGAGGAGGGGCGCACGGCTAGGGCGCAACCTAGCCGTGGTCGCTCTTAATAGGAAGAACCATGCACGTCCTCATGCATGGCTCACTATGGCTGGTCCAAGTGGGTCTTAAGGAGTTCCGTCTAAGTCCTAGGAGGGTTGGTCAGGGTCTAGTACAATAAGTTAGGGTCTAGGATCAAAAGGAATGTTCAACAAAGGCAGAAATTTTCAGCAACAATCTAGGCCTTTCTATGGGTTTTAATTGGCTTGATTTGGGATGGAAAATGGTTAGTAAGGTGTTAATAAGATATGATTCAAGTTTGGTTTCGAGTTGATTTGGGTTAAAACCGAGACGTAAGTTCAAGTTTTAAAATAAATTGAGAAAATAATCGAGGAGCCTAAGTTTACGTCTAAGAAATATTTATGGGTATATTTTAAGGTGTTACGTTAAGTTTGGATGAATTTGGATCTTCGTTTTAAGGTCTAAGGATAAATTTGGAAAGTTAGGGTTTCAGGGGCAAAACTGTCATTTTACACCTAAAAAATGTTAGAAGTCCTGACAGTACCCTGAATGCTGTAATGAATGATAAAATGTTTATTTTAAAATATTGTGGAATTTTATGATGAAAAACGATAAATGTGTTGGGATCGTGAAAGAGTTTAGAGGGAGTTGGTGGGAGGGGTGAATGAACTCTTTAAAAATTTTCCTTATTTAAAAATCTGGTTTCAACTGTTTTTGAGGCGGTTGAAAATTCTTCTCAAACGGTTGGAAATGTGAACCACTATTGAGTGCGAAAATCGGTTCACAATTTCCAATGACAGTTTAAACACATTAACAAACTTATCAACAAATTGCAAGAAATAAATGACACAAGATTTTTATGGATGTTCGGAGATTGAATACTCCTACGTCACCCCTTCTTCCTCTTTGAGGAAGGATACCACTAAAAGACTTTGGCTTTACAAAGTATTTGCAACAGCCCACTCCAATCATGACTTATCACACTGTCTGTATTGGAACTTTTAGTAATCACTTTACACTTCTGGATATTAAGAACACTTAGTTCACCAGACACCAAGAATTAATCAAATAACCAAAATGTTGCTGATATAAATAAACAATTTTTGGTTTATGTAGCACGAGGATGATCATGAGAAGATCGAGTATATTTCGGTTGAAAGCGTCCTGATTAGGGCAAAGCGGTAAGTAGACTTTTGATATCGCTCTTAGATCTTCAGAGTATGCAAGCTAATGATTTTTCAACTGTGAATAGGGTGGTGTTTCTTGCGTACATTCATCTTTCATACATCTCTGTTAATATAGCCGATTGTCCTAACGGTCGGGAAGGACAACCAACGTTAACCTGAACCTCCTGAACAAATGTGTTGCTATCGTCTTTATGAGCATTAATTGTTCTTCAATCGACACATTTAAGGTTCTTTTTGCTCAACGTAGTTCTGAAGCACTTTTCTTGAGGAGTTCCCTTTATAGTAACTGTTTTCAGCATCAGAACTTTGCGGTAAAACTAGATCTTCCTTTTCTGATATATTGAAATAAATGCAGATCATTCTTGGAACTGATGAGATAAATTGATTCTGAGGCGGTGTAATTCTTTGAATGTCTTAGAACCGGTCAGAGAATGTCTTTAATAAATGAGCAATAAATAACTCTCTTTAATGATCTTGCTTTGAGGAGGATTATTCAAGTTCTAATTTATTTTGCTCCAAACGGTTGAATTTGTAAGCTGTCTGAAATTTCGGCGGTTTGGTCTTCTTGTGTTGTAGCCGGTTGACATATGTTCCAGTTGCTGCGCTAGGACGGTTAAACTCGTACCTGTTACAAATGCGAAGAACAATTTCCTGAAACAGTCAAGTGCTGTTTTTACTTGGTCGATCACCAAAACTTTTGGATTTCTTAACAAATTCCCTTTTTTTGGTGATGACAAAATCCAGCTACAAAACTAGACAACATAGTACGCTTAATGAAAGAAACTTATAATCAGAAAAGTCATTGAATTTCATTGAGTAAACGAAATTACAAACTTTAACTCAAAACATAACCAACTGAATAGATATGGAAATTAATGTTCCTTTAGACCTAACTTAAGCTCTGCTTTGGCCTTCTCTGCCTGTTCTCTTAATTCTATCATTACTGATAATTCTACTTCTTGAATTGCCTTTTGTCGTTCCCTTTCCCCCTTTTTGACATCACCATGGACAAGGAACCCCATGATTTCTGCAAGTTGAGCACATTGGGCATCGATACGTTGTTCAACATTAGTTTGAAGACGAGTTATTAGTTCTGAGAGACCCAAGCACATGTTAATGTGGGTAGCATTATGTCGGTCCTGCCGGAGGGAAATACTTGTTTCCATGGCAGAGAAATTTTTGCAGAGATCGGATTTCATAGTCTGGAAAGCGTCTTTCATACCAAAGTGTTTGAGGTTGAGAGCAAGAATGGACTGATCCATAGTGACAAGTCAATTCAGAATATCTTGTTGGCATTTTTTTTCTATGAATTCTTCCTCTTCGGGTTCAGCTTGCTTAGCTAGTAACCTAGTCTTAAAAGAGACCAGTTGAGAAGAGGATGCCTTGCCAGAAGATTTGAACAGCTCGGGCTTCTGGAGTTAAGCCGTTATGTTCTCAATGATTTGATCAATGTCTTCGGTCGAAACAGAGGGTTTAGAGCTGGTTACTTCTTGTTCTTCTGGTTTTGCTGATGGAGGACTAATTGGAGGAGAATGGGTAGGCATTGATGAAGTGGTCAGTTCGGCTTCCTGTAACTTCTTGGAGGAGGTGATCACTGGTTCTTGGGGAGCGGTTTGATGATGATCATCATTAGAAGGGGATTTTAGAGAAACCATTGTCTCTTGAAAAGTGACAGCTGCATTAAAGTCAGATAAAAAGGTTTCTGCCTCAGTAACAGAAAGATTTTGAGCTTCTGAAGTATCAACCGGAGGCGGTTGAGTAGATGCAGTAGTGACAGAGACCAGAGGCAAAACCAAAACGAGGTCTGGAGCGTCCTGATGGCTTGGTTGTTCAGTACTGAGGATGGCCTCTGTTGGAATCCTTTCTGAGGATGGTAAATTCTGCTCCTTATCCCTGACTGAAATGGTTTTAATTTGAACTTCTGATGAGGTAGATTTAGTGAGCTCACCAGAGGATGAAGTTGGGTGAGTCTGGGCTGTGGATTGGGCTTCCAACGTTACAGAATTGAATTCTTCGTGCAATTTGAGTTTGGGGTCCTGCTTACTCTGTACTTCATCTACTGGAAGTTTAAGATCTTGTCGTATCTGAGCAACTATCTTTGATTACGAGAGAGCATCCATTTCAAGTTGGGAGATGACTACCGAGTCATCTTTTGCAGTTGGACAAGTGGGAACAAAATTATTTCGTCTTAGCTGGATTAGTGCACAGAGAGCACTTTCTTTCATATGAATTTCGAGAAACTCGCGACGGCCCAAAGTGATTGGTATTTCAGATGTTTCTGTCCATTCCAAAATGAACCGCTCAAGCTTAGCAGCAGCTTTGATCTTACCCGTTTGAATCAAAGAGTCAAATGTGGTGGTTGTTCGAAATTTAACCCATTGGTCGAACATATCCATTTTCTTCTGAACAATTTCATTGACTCGTTCACTGGTTAGGACAATAGCAGTATGAATGGAGTTGGTCTTTGGTGGTTCTTCAATTAAAATATTCTTGCCTTTGTCGGTTGGATGGAGGATCGGAACTCCAGAGAAGGAGGAGTCAATGTTGGGTTTATCAATTTGAATACCTTTGAGCTTGATGGTGGAGATTGCAGGTATTGGTGGGGGACCAATGGTGCAGAAAGATGCTTAATCATCTTGATCTTAGTCGATTTTGGCTTGTCCGTCCGTTTCTTTTTGAAGACATGAGAGACAAGAATTTCGTCTCTGGATTCATCGTCGGAGCTGGATTTTAAGACTAGCTTCCTCTTGGTTTCTTTGGGAGTAGAAGTAGTCTTTGATTGCTTTTTCTGCTTCACAAATTCTTCCCCAGTCTCTGTTTTGATGGAGACAATCTCCTCATCAGTCGGTCGATTTTTCTTGGTGAATTTTTCAACCGTTATCCAGGTGAACAGCTTGGTCTTTCCAACTTCAGTCATATCAACCGGTTGAACCCCTGCATCAATCAGCATGTTGCAGATTTGAACCGTAAAGCCTTGAGATTGGTTTTATTTCTTGACCATAGCTACCAGTGTCTTGAATAGAACATCAGACCAGTTGATATGTAGATTAGATGAGATAGTGGCCATGATAAGAAATTTCTCTAAAGTTATTTTATCATATGCACCAGCCTTGACAAGAATTCCTTTAGCCACAATGTCAGCCATCAGTCTGAATTCGATCTTCAGATCGAGTTTCTGGCACGTTGGAAAAGATATCGGAGATTTGGTGATTGAGAAATTGCTTCTCCAAAGTTCAATATTTCCCTCTGGAAGTGTTGAGAAATTAGTAATTCCAGCCGCTAGTAGGCTGAACAAATAAGCAAACATCTTCTGGGCGAATTTCAGTTTTTTGTCTTGAACAACACTAACAATTTCTCCGTTCTTTATGTATGCAGAATCGAAGAATTCCTTCAACAAGGTGTCGGAGTATTTGTCACTGCAACCCAGAAAGGAACGGAGCCCAGAAGATTCTAACATACGAAACATGGCTTGCATAGGCTTATTGGGCATGGCGAATACTGATGCAAACTTGACAGCAACTGTGTTTTGAGCAATTGAGGCCGCAATAATCATGATTTGAAAGATAAAGATCGAGGTAAAAACCTACAAAATGAGCTCAGACACAATTTCGTATGAAAGCAACAAGGTAATGATAAAGACAATACAAATTTTTAGTATGTATTTCCAGTTCAGAGAGTCACAAATCAGTCCATGTGGAGAACTATCAGTGGAGGGATTTTTGAAAATTTCGAAAAATTTTGGACGACGGTAAAATGATTAATTTCAAATTACAAAAAGATAACCGTCATTTCAACAGGGACAGTTGAAAAGGTTTGAGTATTTTATACGAAAAGTGACGTGGAAGTATCATGCCCCCAAAATAAATGAATCGGATGAATAATGTGATTAGAGAGGAAGCGGTTGAAAAGTCTATTTAATTTTGACTTAACCGATATTCCCCCTAAACATGTGATTAAAAATATTCTTGGGAGATGAACCGGCGGTAGCTTGTCAGAAAAACAACTCTTCAAATCCCCGTGTTAGTCATAATGAGAGAGAGATCCTTCGCATGTTTCTTATCTATAAATACAGGCAGAAGTGTTAGTTGAATAATCACTTGAAATACAAATACAAAGTAGATACATGCAGGATGAATAGAGAAGGCAGTCCAAGCGAGTCAGATTTGGCACATGCGTTTATGGATTCGATCGTGACCTCTCGCAAGGCAGCGCTGGAGGACAACGTCTTGAAGAAGACACTGTCAACCTGGACTAAGGTTCAGGAGCTTTAGTCATTCCTCGGGGAAGGGCTAGTTGCTACCCCCAAAGGGGTGGCAACACTGAATAAGTATCAGCGACGCCTCCGCGTTGCTGGTACTGTAGTCGTCTTCTCCGAGGACGTCGTTTACCTCCTCATGCTCCTGAAGGAGCAGAGGGCTCTGAGAAAGATTGCCTTCTCAGAGGACTTTATGCGTACCTCCATCGGAGGGCTTACGCCTCCGCATGAATTAATAAAATTTCCTATTTTGTATTACTCGTTGTCTTTTTATATTTTGCTTTTATTTTCTGCAATACAAACCGGATACAGACAAAATAATCATATCAAGATAAATCGATTAATCCAAGTATATTTCGGAAATGTGAAAACTTAGCCTCTTGTAATGGTTTCGTGAAAATATCGGCTACTTGTTGATCCGTATGAACGTATTCAATTCGAATCTCTTTCTTCATGACATGTTCTCGGATGGAATGATGTCTGATATCAATGTGTTTTGTCCGAGAGTGCATAACCGGATTGTATGTGATTGCTATTGCACTGGTGTTGTCACAGAAGATAGGAGACTCGGTAGCTTGAATACCATAGTCTTTTAATTTTTGTTGTATCCACAACATCTGAGCACAACAACTTCCAGCTGCTAAGTATTCAGCTTCAGCAGTTGATGTAGCAATGGACGTCTGTTTTTTGCTAGCCCATGATATCAGTCTGTCACCCAAAAATTGACATGAACCGCTTGTACTTTTTCGATCGATTTTGCATCCAGCATAGTCTGCATCTGAATAGCCTACAAGATTAAGACTTGAATCTTTGGGATACCAGAGACCCACATTAGTAGTACCCTTAAGATATTTAAGTATGCGTTTAGCAGCAATAAAGTGAGATTGCATAGGTTTAGCTTGAAACCGTACACACAAACATACGACAAACATAATATCTGGACGACTTGCAGTCAAATATAGTAAGGAACCAACTAACCCTCTGTACATTTTTGTATCTACTGAGATTCGCCCTTCGTCTTTGTCTAGTTTGATTGATGAACTCATCGGGGTGGTAGCTTGGGAGCAATTTTCCATGCCGAATTTTTTTAGCATATCTTGAGTGTATTTGGCTTGATTCATGAATATACCATTTTCTGACTGCTTGACTTGCAGTCCTAAAAAGTAATTCAATTACCCCATCATACTCATTTCAAACTGCTCCTGCATCATCTTAGAGAATTTCTCACATAATTTAGGGTTAGTTGATCCGAAAATAATTTCGTCCACATATATTTGTACAAAAAGTGAGTGATCATTTTTTGAGAATTTAAATAAGGTTTTATCAACCATTCCAATTGAGATGCCATGCTCAAGTAAGAATTTAGTTAAAGTGTCATACCATGCTCTTGGGGCTTGCTTTAATCCATACAGAGCTTTGTCCAATTTATAAACATAATCAGGATGAGTGTGGTTGACAAAGCCAGGTGGTTGTTCTACACGAACTTCCCCATTTAACAACCCATTCAAGAATGCAGATTTAACGTCCATTTGATATACTTTGAAATCCTTAAATGCTGCAAATGCCAGAAATATTCTAATAGCTTCTAACCTGGCAACAGGGGCAAATGATTCATCAAAATCTATTACTTCCTCTTGTCTATAACCTTGAGCTACTAGTCTAGCCTTGTTTCTTATAATTAAACAATTTTCATTCATCTTGTTTCTATATACCCATCTAGTTCCAATCACATGAATGTTATTAGGCCGAGGGACTAGATGCCAAACTTTACATCTTTCAAACTGATTGATCCTCCTGCATGGCCTCTATCCAATTTGTGTCAAGTAATGCATCACCTATTTTCTTAGGTTCTATCTGAGAAACAAACGCAGCATGCATAAATTCATTTATCATTTGATTTCTAGTTCTAAGAGGAGCGGTAGGGTTACCGATGACTAGCTCGAGTGGATGATCCTTTTTCCACTGGAGACACGGTCCATATGGATTTGGCTCAGTTGGTTGAATGGTGTCATCTCCTTGCTCTAATGCCCCTTCTTCTATTTGTGTATTTTGCGGTTGTTGGTTGTCCTCCTGTTCATTCATCTATTGAGTTTGTTCTTGAACGGTTGGACTTTCTTTTGAGATGATTTCACCTATTTTTCTCAGATCTATCTCATCATCACTGCTGGCTTCAAGGTTAGTAGTGTCAAGATTATTTATTAAATCATTTATGCTGCTACTGCTATTATCATGACATATAGATGATTCATCAAATATAATATGTATGGATTCTTCAAAAGCGAGAGTTCTTTGGTTATAAACTCTGTATGCTTTGCTCATTGCTGAATATCCTAGAAAAATACCATTGTCATCTTTTGCATCAAACGTGGTGAGATGTGTCTTGCCATTAATATGAATGAAACACTTACAATCGAATATGCGAAAATATCCAACTTTAGGCTGCTTGCCGGTCCAGATTTCATATGGAGTATTTTCATGATTCTTATTGATCATGAACCGATTTTGAGTATAACAGGCTGTATTAATGGCTTCTGCCCAAAACCTTTGTGAAATACTGGATTCATACAGCATGGTTCTAGCTGCTTCTTTCAATGTGCGGTTTCTCCTTTCAGCTACTCCTTTTGTTGAGGTGATCTTGCAGCTGACAGTTCATGTTTTATACCATGGTCTTCGAGATAGGATGAAAGGAGTTGATTTAGAAATTCAGTCCCTCTATCACTCTTAATTCTGTCAACTGCTTCACTTTTCTCATTTTGAAGTCTTTTGAGCAGCTTGATTAGTTGGGTCGCGGTTTGATCTTTGGGTTTTAGGAATGTCACCCATGTAAATCTAGAGAAGTAATCAATTACTACAAGAGTATATTTCTTTCCCCCTAGGCTCATCACCGGTATTGGTCCGAACAAATCCATATGAAGAAGTTCCAGACATCTTGCTGATGAGTTTCTTCATTTGCTCTTGAATGTTGACCGGACTTATTCACCTAATTGACAGGCATTGCAAATTCTATCTTCGGCAAAGTCAATGTTAGGTAATCCGGATACTAGTTTAAGTTTGCTAATAGTAGCGATGAATTTGAAATTAAGATGATTGAGTCGCTTAAGCCAATGCCAATTTTTATTTCCATTTATCGCGATATAGCAAGTAGGTACACTAAGACAATCATCATTTCATTTACCTTTGTATGTATTTTGCTCTCTATGACCAGTTAACATGATATTACCTGCAGCGGTTTTGACAGTACATATGAGTTTTTGAAACTCCACGGTGTAACCACTGTCACATAGTTAGCTTATGCTTATCAGGTTATAACATAGATTTTCTACAAGAAATACATCTTTAATGATAATTTTGTCGTGGATAATCTTACCTTTAACCACAGCTCTACCTTTAGAATTGTCACCGAAAGTGATTGTTGGACCTTTATAGTTGATTATTTCTGATAAGAGATTTTCGCTTCCAGTCATGTGTCTGGAACAACCACTATCCAGGAACCAGATTGATTCCTCCAAGTCCTTTTTCTTTGACACCTAACATTATTGAAATAAGAGATTGGTACCCTTGCCTATTTGGGTCCTGAGCTTATTAGACCCTTAGGAATCAACACTTGAATTATCCTGAAGGATTTTTCATGATATGCCCTAAGGTGAGAGCTATTATGTGCATAATCAGGTGGTGTATGCAGTGTCTTTTTCTTTCCAGTATGTTGTTTGGACCATCTGTCATTGTCACTCAACTTGTATTTCTTTTGAACGGGTCGGCTGTTGTGGTAATGGTTAGGTCTAGTTTTTGAATGATATCCGGTTGAACTGGACTCTCTGCTGGTCCAACCTGAACCGTTGTGAACAGTTGTATTTGGCCAGCGTCTGAGCCATGATCGGTTGGATTTAGCATTCTCAATTTCAATATATCCTAGACCACATCGCCTTCTGTTATTTTCAAGATTTACATTCTGAGTGCCTTGATCTTCAGGTTTATCATGTTTATATACCGTACTAGATCTGACAAATTTAATTGGTTTTAAATTGTCTTTTCTAGTAGCGGTTGAGTTGGTGCTCTAGAGGTACTGCATTCATTAATGCTATAACCTAGTCCGGTTCTATCTTCGACCGGTTTCTGCATTTCATACATCCTGTTAAGAGAATTAGAGGATTTGTTCCAGGTGTTGACTGTATTTATCAACCGTTTATTTTCTTTCAATGTTGCATGGAACAATCTTCGCAGATCATCGTTCTCAGCTGCTAGCAGACTTAGCTTTACTTTTAAACTGTCGACCTCTTTTTACTGCGAACAGCTAGAGAAGGTCCACTTTTTTTCAAGTTTTGCTTTTCTGCTTTAGCTTCATTGAACTGCTGTGATAGCCCTTTAAACTCATTCACCATTTTATGCAGTGCTGTGACAAGATCTTCTCTTGTGAATTCAACAGAGTCAAAGTTAAATACCATTTCTTCCGTGGTTTTAGGGTCTTCATTAGCCATAAGAAATTTTGTCGTCTCATCTTCGCTTCCACCAGTTGATTCTTCATAATTGGATCTTTCTGACTCTGAGTCTGCCCATTTATCTTTATCTTCTTCTGCTACCAGGACTCGTTGATTCTTTCTTTTGATGAATTTTTGATCGTCTTTAGACCGTCTTCTGTCAGTTGATTTCTTTTCCTCCTTCCTTGGCCTATTTCATTTTGCTATAAAATGTCCCTTCTTTCCACAGTTAAAACAGGCTTGACCATCCTCAGTATGGTCCTTTTTGAAATAAGGTTTATTCATTTGTGATTGATTTTTATGCATAAACTTACTGAATTTTTTGTCAAAAAAGGACATGGCTTCATTGCTTAGTAGCCCAGCCGATTTCTTACTTGAGGACTCTTTAACCGGAATAGTCACTGTAGCAGCTGCCAGGGCTTTTTTTTTTGCTCGGAGGAGGATGGCTGTTCTTCAGTTCTTATTCCGAGCTCGAACTCATATGCTTTACGGTCAGCAAAGAGATCATGAAGTTCTAGCTTATTTAGATCTTTGGATTCTCTCATAGCTATGGTTTTCACATCCCATTCTCTGGGAAGAGCTCGCATAACCTTCAAAGCAATTTCTGGGTTAGAGTGTTCTTCTCCTAAAGAGATAAGTTCAATTATAATACTACTAAACCGTTCATCGAATTCTGCCAGAGTTTCTCCCTGTTTCATCTTTGCATTATCAAACTTTTGGATAGCAACAGTCAGCTTATTCTCTTTGGTTTGATCGTTTCCTTCACATGGTTGTGTGATTTTTTCCCATATTTCTTTAGCCGTGGTGCACGTCTTGATCTTGGCAAACATGTTTTTGTCTAGAGTTTTGTAAAGGATGTCCTTTGCAACGTTATCAAGATTCGCTTTCTTTTTGTCCTCGGCTGTCCATTCAGATCGGTGTTTTTCAACCATATGGAGAGCACCTTCAGTTGTTGTTGCAGCTGTGTTCACCTTCAGAATTTTCATTGGCCCGTCAGTAATGACATACCACATGTCGTCATCTTGGGCTCCTAGATGTGCCTGCATTCGAATTTTTCAGTCATCATAATCTTCTTTAGAAAACATTGGAATTTTGTTGAAGGATGCCATAAGTATTTAAAAGATGTCAGTGTTTGAGAAAACCCCGCTCTGATACCAATTGTAGGACCAAGTGATTGCCGCTTTACCAAAAGCTATAGCTGGTAGTAATGGTGCAACTCAAATCTTTTAAACCGCACAACAGCTCAAGCACCACGGTTCGATCACTCTACCAAGCAGGGACAATTATTGCACCCAACAATCTCCCTCCCAATAATTGCACTTTTTGCAATCAATGAGAATCGAAACTGTGACCTTGGCTCTGATACCTATTGTTGGGATCGTGAAAGAGTTTAGAGGGCGGGGGGTGAATGAACTCTTTAAAATTTTCTCTTGTTTAAAATTCTGGTTTCAACCGTTTTTGAGGCCATTGAAAATTCTTCTCAAACGTTTGGAAATATGAACCACTATTGAGTGCGAAAAACGGTTCACAATTTCCAATGATAGTTTAAACACGTTAACAAACTTATCAACAAATTGCAAGAAATAAATGAAACAAGATTTTTATGGATGTTCGGATATTGAATACTACTATGTCGCTCATTCTTCCTCTTTGAGGAAGGATACTACTAAAAGACTTTGGCTTTACAAAGTATTTGCAACAGCCCACTCCAATCAGGACTTATCACACTGCCTGTATTGGAACTCTTAGTAATCACTTTACACTTCTGGATATTAAGAACACTTAGTTCACCAGACACCAAGACTTAATCAAATAACCAAAATGTTGCTGATATAAATAAACAATTTTTGGTTTATGTAGCACGAGGATGATCCTGAGAAGATCGAGTATATTTCTGTTGAAAGCATGCTGATTAGAGCGAAGAGGTAAGTAGACTTTTGATAGCGCTCTTAGATCTTCAGAGTATGCAAGCTAATGATTTTTCAGCTGTGAATAGGGTGGTGTTTCTTGCGTACATTCATCTTGCATACATCCCTGTTAATATAGCCGATTGTCCTAACGGTCGGGAAGGAAAACCAACGTTAACCTGAACCTCCTGAACAGATGTGTTTGTATCGTCTTTATGAGCATTAATTGTTCTTCAATCGACGCATTTAATGTTCTTTTTGCTCAGCGTAGTTCTGAAGCACTTTTCTTGAGGAGTTCCCTTTATAGTAACTGTTTTCAGCATCAGAACTTTGCGGTAAAACTAGATCTTCCTTTTCTGAGATATTGAAATAAATACAGATCATTCTTGGAACTGATGAGATATAAATTGATTCTGAGTCGGTGTAATTATTTGAATGTCTTAGAACCGGTCAGAGAATTTCTTTAATAAATGAGCAATAAATAAATCTCTTTAATGATCCGGCTTTGAGGAAGATTATTCAAGTCTGAACTTCTTTTTCTCCAAACGGTTGAATTTGTAAGCGGTCGGAAATTTCAGCGGTATGGACTTCTTGTGTTGTAGCCGGTTGAAATATGTTCCAGTTGATGTGCTAGGACGATTAAACTCATACCTGTTACAAATGCGAAGAACATCTGTTTCCTGAAACAGTCAAGTGTTGTTTTGATTTTGTTGATCACCAAAACCTTTGGATTTCTTAACAAAATGCTAAAAGACGTGTTGATAATTGGTTTAAAAGGAAAGAAGATATTTTGTTGCATATATTTTTATAAAGTGATGGAAACGAGGAAAAATATTTTGAAAGAAGTGATTTAATTGTGACGGTAAAGAAATAGGGATTTGTGAGGGACAAGGTCCAGAGAGGGCCCGTTTATGGGAGAAGACTCTAGAGGGGGCCCGACAATCGAATTTCCATCGTAAGGATATACTAATATGTAAGGCCAATGCTAAGTCGACGGGTGAGAGTGCCGCTGATGTCCCCGTCGACTATAGGCCAAGGTACATAGCGGAAAAGTGGTTAATGTTGTCTCGCCACCTAGTACCATGTTACATCTGAGATTGATCAATCGACCAAAAGATGAAAGGATGATCACAATTAATGAACAGAATTCACCTTAAAAGAAATGTGTATTTATATATTTATGATGAAAGAAAAAAAAAAAAGAAAAAGAGTTAAAGTATGCGCAAATAACTCAACCCTATCACTTTGAGTACTATATTATACTTACAAACAACTGTTAAGCAGACTTCAAATTTTTATTCTTTTTTATAAATTTTAAATAAAATAACCACTTTTTTCTATCTGATGACCTTTTCTTAACCATAAATTTTGAGAATTGACTAACATGTAAAATTAAATTTTTTAGATCACTTTGTAATCGAATATTTAAGTTAAATTATTATTATTATTATTATTATTTTATATTATTATTATGGTTGTTGATGTATGTGTTGTTGCTATCATTAATAAGGGAAAAAAAATAATGTCCCCACAATTTGAAAAAAAGTTCAATAATTAATTAGCCACGTAGCCATTATTCATATCCCGCCACCACCGACCCTCTTTTTACCCAGCCGCCGCCCCGCCCCACCACCAAAGATAACTAGTGGCAATATCAAATAAATCAAACAAAAGCAAAAGATAATTTAAAAACCTTTTTATACTTTTTTTAAATGAATAATGTGTTTATTCAATTTAAAAGCACAAAAGAATAGAAAATGATATTTTGTAAGGATATGATAGATATAGATAATATGAAAATTTATTAAAATTTATTTAATGATATTTTTTATTAAATAAAAATAGAATATTTTATAATTTGAGAAAATTGATATTTTTGGTTTATCGAAAAGACAAAAACTTGTGTGAGAGGGTCTCCCGGGTCGTATTTTGTGAGACGAATCTCTTATTTGGGTCATCCATGAAAAAGTATTACTTTTTATGCTAAGAGTATTACTTTTTATTGTGATATCGATAGAGTTGACCCGTCTCACATATAAAGATTCGTGAGATCGTCTCACAAGAGACATACTTTATCAAAAAACATATCGTGACATCAAAAATTAGTAATTGTAAGCTCCTAACATTTAATAATACAATATAGTACAGACACTATAGATATATTAGTCACCAAATTAAAATTTTATTTTATTTTTGAATTTTTTTTATTATCGTATTTATGAGAAGTTAGATTTTCAATTGAGTGTCTATCAAACATAAAATAATATTTTAGTTACCAAATTAAAATTTTATTTAATTTTTGAATTTTACCATTTCGATTTTGAAATATAGATAAATAAATTTTTTTTATTTGTTAAAATTAAAAAAATATAAAAGAATGGCACGTATCTTTTTAAACAAATTATTATATATATAAAAAAAATAGCAAACGACTAAGACATGATCCTAACCAATGACTTCTTTCGGTTGTTTGGAAAAGGAGTTGCTTGTGAGTCTGTCCAAGCTCTCTTTTGTCTCGAGCACAAATTTTTGACACGACACACAATGTTATATCTAGAGCTGTAAATGAGTTGAGCTACTCGAATTCGAGCTCGAGTAGTTAGTGAGTCTGGTCGAATAGTTCACGAGCTACTCGTCAATATATATTTTTATATATTAACATATTTAAAATTTAAAAATTAAAATTTAGTTTTTCGATTTGAAGCTCAAGTAACTCGATACGTTATCGAGTCTAGTTCGAGCTTGAAAATTAATACTCTAATCGAGTCGAACTCGAGTTTGAGTATTTCAAATTTTTTCGAGTTGAGCTCGAGTAGTGTGATACTAGAGCTCGACTCAATTCGATTGCACCTCTAATCGTATTTATATGATACTTGTCGTGTGTTTTATGGACCTATTTATCTCAATCGATCATATGGCTCATGATTAGGGCCTAGCTTGGTATTTTTCGTGTCGATGTTCAAAGTCGAAAGTACATTAAAGTGGTTCAAAAAAAACTTGGTTAATCCTTTCCTATGTCGATGTTTACTTGTTCATAGATCGATATACTTCTCATTCACTTTCCTTGTATTTTAGTATGTTGTGTGTCCTAAAGAGCATCAGAAGTTTAAAAAATTTTAGTTTTGATGTTCAAAATATTTTTTGGGCGTCGTGTGATTTAAATATTTCATAAGGTGTTTAGATCTGATTTACTTGTGCGTATTAAATGCTGACTCCAACTATCTCGATGTTTAGAAGGAAATAGCTCTTCTTTAAATCCCTAAGAACTTTTTTCAGTCTCCTAATCAGGTCCATGATCAAAAACCTTGTAACTCATATAGATCGAACATGAGATCTAAACGAAGTTTGAGTCGAGATTAGATTGCTAGAATTTCAGAAATCTGGCGGCGGTGCGAAGGCGTCGGGGCGGCAACGTGGTGGATGGGAGGCCGAAATATTTTGGCTCCAAAATTGAGGTTGTCGAAAATCTGTGGGGAGAGAAGGAGAAAATTTTGTTGGATAAAATATCGTTTGTAAAAATTATATTATTTTATATAATCGTTAATAGAAATATTTATAAATTTTAATTCCTGATCAAATTAGGAATTATTCTTGAATCAGAATACTGCAATTCCATTATTCAAAATCCTTCATTTATGTATTTTCTATTCTTGAAAATAGCATGTATAATTAAAGTATTATCAACTTTTGATAATACAATATATAAACGGGTTTTTTTTAAAAATAATTTAATTTTTAAAAGTTATTTCAAAAATAATTTTCAAAAAAAAAATTTGCAATTTTATGTCAATCCGTGCTTACGAAGCACGGATCGTGCGGACGTGGAGCATGGTCCGTGCTTAAGCGTGGAGCATGGTCCGTGCTTCTTAAGCACGGACCATGCTCCACATTGGAGCGTCCGCGCTGGAGCCGTCCGCGCAGCGTCCGTGCTTCGTGGGAGCGGACACTCCACGTGTCTGTCCCCCCCTGTGCCGTCCGTGCTTCGTAAGAGATATTTACAGAGTCCGTGCTTCGTAAGCACAGACTGGTGCTCTACGTGGGAGCGTCGGACGCCTCCACGCTGGAGCGTACGCGCTCCAACATGGAGCATGGTCCGTGCTTACAAAGCACGGACCGTGCTCCACGTCCGCACTGTCCGTGCTTCGTAAGCACGGATTGCCGTAAAATTACAAATATTTTTTTAAGAAAATTATTTTTGAAATAATTTTTAAAAATTAAATTATTTAAAAAAAAAACCCTATGTAAACACACACACAGACACATATGTATTTATAATTTAAATTAAATAGCTTTTATTTAATCAATCAATTAATTAATCTATTCTAGACTCTTCTAGAATGTTTCATCAGAATTTTTCACTTAATATTCACCAAAACTAATATTATAATTAATTAATATATTCTAAATTTACT
This sequence comes from Primulina huaijiensis, assembly GCF_012295235.1. Taxonomy (NCBI): domain Eukaryota; kingdom Viridiplantae; phylum Streptophyta; class Magnoliopsida; order Lamiales; family Gesneriaceae; genus Primulina; species Primulina huaijiensis. The sequence goes on from NC_133314.1 coordinate 4,794,889, forward strand.
AGATAAATAATTGTGAACTTATTATAATATCGATCGACAATCAGACAACGCTCATGTGTTCAAGGGTACAAATCTAGTTCATATAATGAATAATGAAAAAATGAAAATTTCGAATGACAAAATTTTTCATTGATACATTTTTTGCAGCAGCCAGTTTTTTGAACTTATTCACTAAAACAGGCAGTTTCACTCTCCTCATTTAGCCAACTGTTAAGTTAACTTCTACATCTTCCATTACATGGAATCAATTTATAAACTCTTTTATAAGCAATTTTTTTGACTTTCATCAAACTACAATCGTCAAATTCAACTAATTGGACTTGACTATCTCAATGGGAACATATAATACAATACTTGTATGACTCTCAATGGTTCGGGGGTGTAACTAGTCGTTGGTTCACAACTTCATGTGATTCAGAACAACATTTGTTCCTATTCTGACTTATCCTAATTAGCATCATTCTTTTCATCAACATTTTGATCAAGAACGTCAGAACTCAAGTCCGATTGCACCAATCAGATTATGGTAAAAACATCTAGTAGGATCACCTCATGATCCTCTGGTATCCCTGATAGTTTCTACAAGAACCTTAAGTAATGGTTAACGTACAGTATAGTCCTTTTAACTCATATATCTCAATTGAATTTGCAACCATTAGTACATCGAGAGTTGCAAATGAATTCGATAACAATGTTATATATTTGATTAATAATAGTGACATCGTATGTTCAACTAGGAAAATACATTTCCCTAAAGCATATGTCTTGCTTTGGCAAGAGACTTCTTCCGCTATTAACTCATCAGATCATATAAGATATCTTCACTCGTATGCAAGCGGTGAATCTCCAAATACAATGCATTAACTCTTACATATTTCGAAACCACACTCAACTTTGTCACTTGATGACTTTCAATGAAGTCGATAAACGGATCAAAGTGTATGCTAATACGTAGAGCCTCTACGTTGTCTCGGGTCAAAGGATTAATGGCATACAACTATAACCGCAAACTATTTCACTAGAGAAGTGATAACTAGTTAGAAATTCCGAGGGAGGGTTGTTCAGTGTATCATCAAATGATCACTCATCTATATGGATGAACATCTCCATGCCCTTACGAATGAAACTTGGCGTTTGCATAATAGATGCTAATCCCAAGCTCAAGCAATCTTTATCCTTATTTTAGGCGGTTGAATCGATTAGGAATCTGTTTAGATTATACGATACGCTTCTTAACGAGTTTCATGATCTTTAGTTGCATGGCAGACCTCATGGTACATATTGTATATTTAATGACTTTATCTATGCACCTTGCATGGGTTTACAGATAAAATAAATGTCATAATTAGATAAACATGTAGAATATTATTAAAATAAAGATTATTTTTACATAAGAATCAAGAAGTCTCAAGCCACAAGTTGGCTCACTGGGTATCTACTCTAACATTATGATCATGTATTGTTTGGAATTTTCAATATCTTCACAGACTTCTAACTCAACCGATTAGCTGAATTTAAGATAAAATCAGGAATTATAACTCACTTATATATTGTAATTAGGTGAAAAGAAGTAGATAACTAAAAGACTAGTAGATGATAGCGAAGCAAAAAAAAGTCTTGTAGATAACCATTATCTAATGTTATGTTTTATAGTAGAGCATAGTGATCTTTAAAAATCACTTAAGGCGATGTGTGACTTCTATTGTAAAATGAAGAGTCTGTTTGATTGGAGTAGTCGATTGATTAAAAGTATTTTTTTTTAAAAAAAAAACTCTTATTTAAAAAATATATTTTTTGGTTTCAAAAATTGTTATAAAAATATTTTTTATAAGATAGAATTTCAGGCTTTTAGGTTTTGCTTCCACTTTTATTTAAAACAAATAAAATCATTTTTCAACATTTATCCAAACGTCAAAATTGTTTCTGCTTATGAATATATATAAACACCTTAAAAAACTAAACTTATTTAAGCCTTTTTAAAACTATAACTTCTATATCTAAACTTAAGCCATGGGCCCGATAATAGTTTCTGAGTTGTGGCCTAGCCCAAGTATTTTCACCATGTCGGTCCATTTCTTGTATTGAAATAGCGTCATTTGGGCCTGGGCCCATTAAGAAAAGGACTTCCAGGTAGTTTAAGGCTATATGGTCTTCATTAGGTTTAAGCATTGAGCTTTACCTAATTGTATAGTGTTTTCGGTGAATGTATTACAATTCTAAATTCGAAAATGATATGGTTAATTATATGACAAAAACTTGTGTGAGAAGGTCTCACGGGTCTCTTATTTCGGTCAAGAATGAAATATATTACTTTTTATTGTGAACCATGAAAAAATATTACTTTGTATGCTAAGAGTATTACTTTTTATTGTGAATATCGATAGGGTTGACCCGTCTCACAATAACATTTAAAATAATGTATACCTTTCCATAGTTTTTTATATACCTTACGGTTACTATTTCATGTTCATAATATTAAAGAGTATAAACATATAAAAAATTAATTTAAGAAAAATATACAAAAAATTAAAATTAAACCAAAATATTGGAAATTCTTATTTTTTTATGTGAATGTTAAAACTCAAAATAATATATTTTACTCGATATATTTTAAAACTAATATATATAAATTAAACCAAAATATTGGAAATTCTTATTTGGAAGTGAATATTAAAATATGTTTTAAAACTAAAATCTATTAAATCAAACCAATATATATTTATAATTTTAATTTGTTGTTTTCTTCTATTTTAATTTTTTGTTTAAAATTTCAATTAATATATTAAAAATAAATCATTTCTTAAATACTCATATTTGAGGGTAATTGTAAGATTGACATATATATGAGGAGAGATATATGTAATTTTTAAAGTAAATTAAAGGGTATAAATGTAAGTTTGACATTTGGTAATTATATTAAACCACCCTTGGTATATATAATTAGCCCATAATTATAACAAATAATTAATATGTCCAAAAACAAATAAAGAAAGTTTGGGATTTTGAAAATGTTTGATTCTTGCTTCTAAGCCCCTTTGGCCTTTGGTGTGCATGCGTGGAAACGTTGGTCCAAGTCAATGTAAATAGACGACGAACCAGGGTGCACGGGACATTTGATGAGATGAGGCTCTGTTTCATGTTGGTGTTAATGCCAGGTATCTCAAATTTCAGATCCATCTGGGCTATTTGACTTTATTCATACTGTTTGGATCTCCACCCCAAGCTTGTTTCTCAAATGTTCATTCAGATCACACTCGGAGTATGCATGCTATTTGATACCCTTATAAGGATCCGAGTCATGGATGACCCCGGGATATTAATTGGATAGCCCAGATTAGAGCCAATATGCCGGGTACTCTCCTCATTAGCCGGGCATTTCTTTTCCTCTCGGGTAATCAATAGCCCGGGCCCTCACACAAGCACTCGGGTACCTTACCACCCGGGCCACCTCGAGAATTGAACCGCACTCAAGTGTGATTGATACGGGCTGTTTAATCTGTCAAACCAACATGTGTTTGGAGTGTTCTAGAAGTCATCAGAAGCTATAGTATGGGCGGCCGACTTGCCATACTTAATAGCTGGCACTGAAAACAAGGTAATCAAGAGATTTTCTACTATAAATAGCAGGTATTAATGTCATTTACAGATTTTGAAAACTCTTAACTCTCAAGCATACATATATTTTTCACGTATATTGCTTGTGTTCTTCATCTTTAAACTTGCTAACTTAAGCATCGGAGTGGCCACGCCGGACACCCCTCCGGTTCCCATTCACGAGTTCCTTTCTTGTTTTCAGGTGTTATCGAAGCCATTATCTTCACTCAAATTCCTAAACACTAAGTTACTTTCATTATCCGGTGGATCGCCCACTTATATCTGACCCGATTCGCGCTTATATCATCACTATTGCATTTCATAGTGCCATTGATGTTGTATATTATGTATGTAACTCTTTACTATCTACACTATATTATAATATAATGCTTGAAAATGTTTTAGTAACTAATGATGGTCGGGTAAATCGGGTGAGCTGGGTGGGTGTTTCACCGGGTTAAGGAGTTTTTCTCGGGTACACGACAGACCGGACAGATGATACCCGAGAAGAAAGATCTGCACACTTTAAAAGCAAAGAACGTTAGTGGGGCGCAAGAAGGTTTTACGGCGTGACCACTCCGACGCTCAAGTCATTCAAGTGTATTTGGAAAGGAAAATACGATATAGAGAATGTATGTTGAATACTTGTGTAAAAAATGTTTGAGTGAATTGAATGCTTTATGATCTAGTAAACGTCAGTATTTATAAGGGAGAAGCCAATGATGACCTTGTTTTCAGTGCCCGTGCCCAGCCATTCCTCAAGGCAAGATGGCGGCCTATGCCATGCCCCTAACACTGTTACAATTGACAACTCATATTCTTTTGATCTTGTCATATCACCCCTACATGCGTTGAATGACATGTCAATGATTTCGGAGTGTGATCTTCAATATATGTGGGCTCAAGATCGACACTTGTCTAGAAGTACTTGGTCATTGATCATTGTGTCAGGACATAGACAGGATCCCTAGTCCTCTAAGTCTCATTACACTGCCACGGCTAAGCTGGGAGTCCGAGCTCACTTGCATGCGTGCTAGTTCGATCAGCTTCTCTGATTATCGCAAACTTAGAGATATATTTCTCAGAAGAGTACTTCTTTCCTTGGATTTTTTTTCTTTCGGGTTTTACTCGTTGTCCTAAGTGGTTCAATCGGACTTGAGTGGGGAATTAGTTTATATTTTAAATTTTGGGCAAGTTAGAGCTGATAACGGCATGACGTCAACCTAGGAGTCAAAAAGAAAGGTGTCTGATAGACATCGCTTCGTATTCCGACCCCGTCTTTTCGAATACTGGCACAAATTTTGAGGTGTATATCGTTCGTCTATTTACTTTGAGATCAAAAATCAGGATTGTATGCCCTCTTCTTATTAATTCCAACCTTCTCTCTCTATTTCACCTTTTTCTCATCTTCAGATTTTCCAACCTTTCTCTCTGACAATTTTGTCGATCAACACTCCAATTCTCGCAATCACTATGCACTTCCAGCACTCTACTCATTGTTACTTCGATAGTCCCCTTCCTTAACATCAAGTAAGTTTTAGTTTTGCACTAAGACATTTTCTACCTCCTCCACCTCTGGGGTCGATGCTCGTGATTCGCCGGAATGCGAATATACGACGTTGCACTCTGACTCTACCTTTTTCTGTCCCTTGTTTGTCTTCTAAAAAACCCACTCCTGCCCCCACTTCCAAGAAGCCCGAAAAACTAAAAACCACCCAACAAGCCGTCAGGTGTTCCCGGGCTCTAAATTAGGGCAAGGGATAAAGTGATCCATGTTTGTCTATCATGGGAAGTATTCTCCTTCCCAGAGCTGATGAGGGCCTCTGTGCCCTTGGGTCCATCCCTCTTTCTTACTTCTTCATCATTCCAGGCCCCTCGGACACGGAAAATCAACCCCTAAGGGGTTCTATATGTAATGATCTGAATCTTTACTTTGAATGAAATATTAATTAAGATATGATTAAAGAGTTGTTCATTAAACATTATTTAAATAATTGATAATTTGATATTAACTTTTTGGGATCCACCGATTTAAAATAGACCATCCAATCTACTTCAAATTACACTATCTCGTGAAATCCAACTAGAAGAATGAGATTATAACATGTGGCAGATAAGATTGATTTTGGATCTTCTGAACTAGTTCGGATGCAACCTATAAATGGAAGCTGATTTCATTTGTTTCCTACACTGCTTTATCTCAGTCACTCTCTCTCGAGTTCTAGCCATATACTTTAGGTTTTCTAGCCAATTTCTAGGGTAGTTTAGTGTCGAGAAGCTTCGGAGCTAGTGTCGACTCGAGGAAGGGTCGGTGAACCGGGAAACATAGATCGAGACATCATCAGCACGTTGATGACGGACATAGGTATAATCCGAAAGCCTTAAATAGTGATTTCAGGATCATTAGGAAGAACTTTGAAACATATTTGGTAGTTCATTAAGTTGGTATTGTCTAGGTTCAGACGAATAAACTTTCTGTCAAATTATTTTAGTGAGGTACGTTGTGTATTGACTAAGATATCTAAGCGTAGTATACACCATTATATGCTGCATATTTATCTGTTTCATGATACATGTTTTACTTCTTTGGCATACTATGTATGATATATCACGTTAGGCCTGATATATTTTGAGATATACCTCGTTTGTCAGGGCAGCTCAGCCCTGTTTTGTATTGTGGATGGTTGAACATCGAGAGCTACAGTGTCCGACGGGACCCGTTGACTCTGTTGACCCTAGACATTGTAGATCCACGTCTTGATTATGCGTGTGAGAGCCAAAACATGTCTAGGGCATATCAAAGACTACACATTCATGCGTCTCTATAATGAGCATGAGATTATTTACTTAATCATTGATATCCGAGTATATTGCATTTCTCATGCATCACATTAGTTTGTATACTCGTACATTCTCGTATTAGGTGATTGTAGCTCATATCCTTGTATTCATCTTAGGCATCCCCTTTCAGGGACAGGTATTAGGTTAGATGGTTCAAACGACCAGAAAAATGGCTGGAGCAGTTAGGTTTTTGGTGGTGATCAAGTGGAGGTTTTATTTGGTTTTCTCATATTCTCGTGCTAGATTATTTTTTTTATATGGTTGTATTAACGTTAAAGAGTGAGATTATTATTCTGTTTTTGTTTAGGTTGTAAGATGATTAAATTATCTGGTCTCCGCTGTTTAATTGTTGTTATCAAGTTTTAAACTTTGCATGCTTGTAAGTCTGTTTAGTAATAGATCGGGTAAGAGCGTTACATTTAGTTGTATCAGAGCATGCAAATATTTTTTAGGTCCACGTTTTGAAGATGAGTGTGAAAGCTAAAATATTTCTAGGGAAGATCAGAGACTATACACTCAAGCGCTTCTAGACTAAGCATTAGATTCTTGACTTAATCCTTGATATCCGAGCATATTGCATTTCTCAGGCATCATATCAATTTGTATACTCGTACATTCTCGTATTGGACGATTGTCGCTCATGTCTTTGTTTTCATTTTGGACACCCCATTCTACGGGACATGTCTTAGGTTGGACTGTTCAAACGGCTAAAACAGTGGCTAGAGCAGTTGGGTTTTCGGTGTGATCCAGTGAAGGTTTTATTTGATTTTTCATATTCTTGTGCGGGATTGTGTTTTCGATGTGGTTGTATTAATGCTTAGGATTGAGATTATTGTTCTGTTTTCGTTTGAGTTATAAGATGATTAATTATTTGGTTTTCGTTGTTTAATTTTTATTATCAAGTTTAATATTTTGCATGCTTATTAGTCTGTTTAGTAGTGGTTATGGTAAGATCGCTACATTATAACTTCTTCCGAGACTAAGTCCTTAGTGGACTTCAGTTCCCTATCCCCCTTTTTTACCTCAAGGTGGCCTGTTTCCTCGAGGTCTCTCTCAACCAACTGCACCCAATTCTTTTGAATAATGTCCTCATCCTATATGCTTTTCAAGATGCACAATCTTATAATCAATCCCCGTCAATCCCCTCATTCTCCACTACTTCTTTGTATGTCGCTTTGGTGACAACGCCTTTTCTTTGACAGCATGGTAAATAGCAGATTCCTTGATGACATCCCTTCTTCCTCGAACGGACGGAAAGGTAGATATTTCTATATCTGTTTTTCTTTTCCTCCCCAATGCCCAATTGGCTTCCAACCTACCCTTCTTGGCCAGCCTAATATTCCAGTAACTACAAAACTCAAGAGCCATATATTTGAAGTCAGTAGCTCGTGGAAAGGAGGAAATTTGCTTCCTATCTGCTGATATCCAATGGAAACTTACTGGCCTTCAGTCGAGTGCTCGAGCTGAGGATCCTTGACAGGGCAATAGATGAATTTGATGCCTCGGGTGCTCAACTCGGTACATCTCTTTTCCTACTCTTACTTGTTTATTATTTCTTATTATTTTGTTGTTTCAACACTTTCTCTTCTTCTATTGGCAAGACAAGTCCGAGATGTAGGCGGCTTTTGCCAGAAGGCGTGCTGCCGAGAAGGAGGCGGAAGAGAAAAATAAATTACCCTGGAAAGAGGCAACTGAAAAGAAGACCTCAGCTCAGAGGTCATCCAAGGAAACCGTGTAGCTGTTGAAACCCGGGAAACTGAAGAAAAGTCGTCTGCCGAGACCCGGACAAAAACTGGTGTTCAAAGAAGAGCCGAAACTACTACTGTTGCGACCCAAGACGAGGAGAGGAAACCCGAGGACTCGGAAGACCACATCCCTTCGTTCATCGGAAAAGAAAGGTATCGGTAGCTCCAAAAACGGTCCTTATGAGTGATAACGAGGAGACAACCTCGGGTTCTAACCGTGCAATCAAGCCCACCCCCTCCTCCTCATCCTCCTCCCAAGTTCTCACAAGGCAACACCAACTCAGCCTGCCACGAGCCCGAGGTAAATTTTTCCTGGATGGGGTTTATGCGTCAAGGGTTAGGCTCGTAAAGAGTCTGACTTCTCCCTGTGAGGAGACTCACCTCCAGGGTCCGAGCCGTAATCATAAGTTGTTCGAGGGTGCTTCTAGGACTTTCTCGATAAGAACTCCTGCCTTGTGTTTTTCTTTATTATTATCGATCACAAGTTTCTTACCTATTTTTTGTTTAATAGGGCCTTCGGATTCTGATAGCTGCCTACGTAGAGGTCATCTCTGTGGCCAAACGAGAGGCAGACCAGGCACGAGCTGCCAGAAAACTTCATGCTCAGGTCAAGGATGAACTGGATCGGGCTCAGGGGGTACACCACGAAATCGCACTTGGGCTCAAGACGATTTATGATGTAGCGTATAGCTAGAAAAGTCCCAGGCAAATTCGCCAAGGCTCACATAGAGGGTGAGGCTGTTGTTTCCATGGAAGACTTGATGAGGGCTGAGCTTCTAATCTTGGAGGCACGGGACGGGTCCAATCCTTGGTTGAGAAACTTGATAATCATAGAGCCCGAGCTAATGAGGCAGAATCTGTCCTGGCCGCCCAGGGTCGCTCCGAGGAGGATTGGCGGGCCTCCTTCCTTCAATCGACAGAATTAAAGATGGAGGTTGAAGAAAAAACCTATTATTTCTTCCGAACTTGCTTTGACAAGTGTCAAGAGCAATATGAAGAGGCTGGTCTTTTTCTGAGAGATAGAGAAGCTTCCCTGACTTTGACCGACCCAATGATCCTTTACCGAAGGATGTAGAGGGGGTAAGAGAGGAGGTTATTGGGCCTGAGGGCCTGAGTAATTTAGAATAGGACTTTTAATCTTTATTTCTTTTGTATTTCTGGCCTGCAGGCCTTGTTTCTTCCATGTGTTAATAAAATTATTTTCTTTAGTTTTGTCTGGTTCTCCTTAACTTTTTTTAATCCAAACTAATTATTAGACAAAATATTCTGTGTATTGGAAGATATCAAGACTGGCTTAATTCACTGACACTTAGTCTAAAAAAGATAAGGCATCGAGACCTCATATCTTGAGGACTCAAATTTCTGAACTAAAATAGGAAATTGGGGTCTCGTGCCTCCCTAGCACGTATAAGATAAAATGTCGGGACATCCAAATTTAGGGCTTTGTGAGGAAGCCAGTGCCTAAAGTCTCCCTACATAAGATAAAGTATCGGGGCTTGAAAATTCCCCTACTCTGATAGGAAGCCACGACCTTATGCCTCCCGAGCCTATATGAGATAAATTATCGAGGCCTCAAAATTCTCGGACTCTAATAGGAAGCCGAGGCGTCTCATGCCTCCCGGACCTATATGAGATAAAGTGTCGGGGCCTCAAAACTCCCAAACTTTGATATGAAGCTGCGGCCTCATGCCTCCCAGGCCTATATGAGATAAACTGTCGATGCAAAAAACTCTCGGACATTGATAAGGTTCCAGACACATTTGATATGGAAAAATAATTTCTTTAATAATCCGAGATCAGTATAACTCAGGCATTATATTTTTTTTAAATAAAAGTGTTCCATGGCCATTTGAGAGATAGGCCATGGTTATCTTCTAATTACAATGCTCCTAAACAAACTTTTCGAATGATTTTGTAAGGTCCATCTTATCGGACCTCAAATTTACTAACGTCTCCGGCTGGATTGGCCTTTTTCAAGACAAGATCACCAATTTGAAAATTTCGAGGTCGGACTCGTTGGTTGTATGCTCACATGACCCGACTTCGATAGGCCTCCATTTGAATGGCAACCATTTCTTTTTTTTCTTCCACAAGTTCTAACTCTTGACCTAGAGTTGTATCATTCCCTTTTGGGTAGGTTTTGACCCGAGCTGATGTTTGCCCAATCTCAACAGTTAGTACAACTTCAGACCAATACACCAAACTAAATGGTGTTTCCCTATTAGCAGTTCGAGGTGTGGTTCGATAAGCCCATAAAACACTTGGCACTTCTTCTATCCAATTCTTCCCAATTCCTTGCAGCCTGGCTCTCAAATCTCAAAAAATTGTGCAGTTGGTGACTTCAGTCTACCCTTTAGCTTGTGGGTAGAAAACTGAAGTAAAAGAGTGACCAATCTTCATTTCTTCACACAATGATGTCATCTTTCGTCCCTGAAACTTCCAACCATTGTCGGTTATCAAATTTTTTGTCAACCCAAATCGGCAAATTATGTTCTTTCACAAAAAATTCAATACTTCATCCTCTGTGATTTTTGGCTAGAGGCTCGGCTTCAACCCACTTGGAGAAATAATCCAATGAAACAAACAGAAACTTCTTATGCGCCCAACCTATTGGAAATGGTCCTATAATATCAAAGCCTCATTGATCAAATGAGTAGGATGCTTGGAGAGTTTCATGAATGAGGCAGGACTATGACGGAAATTGTCATGCCGTTGGCATCCTTCACATGATCGAACTACTTGAAGAGCACCTGAGTTCATAGTAGGCCACAAAAATCTAGCCACCAATGTTTTTCAAATGATTGCTATAGCCCTGATATGGTTCACAAAACATCCTTCATGAATTTCTCCAAATATATACTTGGCTTCTTCATCAGTCAAACATTTGAGCATTGGACCCTTGAATGATCATCGATACAACATCCCATTAGTTACAACGAAGCGAGAAGACTATCTCTTAATTTTTCGAGACTATCTTGGGTCATTGGGTAACTGGCTAGTCAAAAATACTTGAGTAAGAGTGTTATCCATGTGTCATTCTGAGGGGGGCCACTGGATCAACTTCTATCACAGACACGAGCTCAGTTTGATTAATAACACCCCTCTCACGCACCCCGGTTCAAGAGGATGCCATTTTAGTAAGTGTATCGGTCTCTGTATTTTCTCTTCTCATGATCTGCTCCACACTTGCATCTGAGTAAATGATTACCCGGGTAGCTCTTGCATTCAGAGCTGCTTTCATTCAAACTAAACAGATTCAAACTTATCTCATTATTCGAGTCCCGAAAATCAAATCTTACAGAAACTTTTATTTTCTTCCCATTTGGACAACTCATGCCCTACTTTCTTCATTGATAGCAGCACCATCTACAAATATTCTCCATACTTCTGCCAACTCGAGTTGGGTCATCTCGGTCAGGAAGCCTGTCAGGATTGAGCTTTGATTGTAGTCCTTGGTTGATATGCAATATCATACTCCTCTAGTTTTAGCGTCTTATTCCCAGTGGACTATTTGTGAGGACAATAATAGGATGAGACAGAAATTAAGATCTCAATTTTCTCGCATTAATGACCAAATCTAAATCTAGCTTCTCAAGCTCAGTATATCTCAACTCAGATCTTATGAGGACGTTGCTTACATAGTAAACAGGCTTCTGATATGTTCCCTCTTCTCAGATAAGGATCGATCAGACAACACGCTCGGTGGCAGATAAGTAAATCCACAATTTTTCTCCTACCTCGGGTTTTATAATTCTTTGACAGACTTAGGGGAAGTCATTTCTAAGATGGCTTTAAATTTTTCCGGATTAACTTCAATCCCCCTCCCGGTGACCATGAAACTGAGAAATTTGCCACTTTTGACCCTAAATTTACACTTGAATGGGTTTAATTTCATCCCATACTCTCTGAGAGTTGAGGTTTCCTCGAGATCAAGAATGAAACAAGAGTTTTCCTTGGATTTGAAAAGGATATCATCAATGTACATCTCGATATTTCTCCTAGACTACTTCGAAGAGATCTTATCAATCAACTAATGATAAGTAGCCCCTAAATTCTTCAAACCGAATGACATAACTTGTTGGAAACTTAATTTTGATGTTTGACAAACCGTGAGTCTAATTGATTAAATCAACTGATCAAGAAGACCGATTTCAGTTTTCAAAGGAAAACTAAAACCAGCTGAACTGGACGTCACAGACAACTGACTGATCAGTTATACGATTGATCAATTGAAAACTGATCAGTTGCTACAAACAGTTTTAAACTTATATAGACTATTGCCTATCAGCTGATCCTTTAGCTGTACACATCAAGAAAAGGACGTTCAACAGACAGTAGTACAAAAGCAGACTGCAACAGATAGTGGGAACGCCGCAATTCAGCTGCAGTGTACGAATGTCAGAAAATTGTTGACATGACAAAACAACGGATAAAAAGATTCAAAACCTATCAAATATTACTGTTGAAGAGAAGCCTATAAATAGTAGAGAAGAGCAGCTGAGAGAACATATAACACATCAAAGTTCTGAACATCTAAACTCGTCTATTCTCTGAAAAATACGATGTTACTCTGCTGAAATAAAAGCTCATGCTTATTGCATATATTCACAGCAATCAAGGCTACTCCTTCGAGCTTTATAGCACAGTATCGTCCTTGTAAAAATTGATCTTGTAAGAGATCAGTTGTGCTAAATTCAATTGTATACAGTGAAGCATTTTGTAAACTAAGAGTTTCAGTCTTGGCAGTGTTAAGTCCAAACTGAAGTGGGTCTGTAAAACTGTTGTATCGATCAAAGTCTTTTAGTGAATATCCTATCCTCATGATAGAAGGGGTGACGTAGGAGCGTTTGAAATCTCCGAACATCCATAAAATCTCGTGTTCTTATTTCAGTTTTTATTCTATCTATCAATTAGTTTTATTCCGCACTTTATTGTTGTATCAGTTTATCACTAAACTGAACTCATCTTTCGAAAAGACTTGAAAAGTTGTGAGTGTTTATTCAACCCCCTTCTAAACACTCCTTTATCCAAGTACTCGATCCTATCATAACCGTAAAACAAAATTCACCTCCTGAGGTTGTAAAACTGACTTCATCTTTATCTTCCCTGGCCAAGGGGATTTTATGATATCCCTAATAGGAATCCATGAAACACGACAATACATATCCGGAGGTGTAGTCTGCAAGTTGGGCAATTCGGGGTAAGGGGTAGCAGTCTTTAGGTTAAGCTTTATGAAAATCCCTAAATTCTACACACATTCTCCACTTGCATGTGGCCTTTTGAACCAGGACCACATTTGATAGTGAAGTGGGGAATTGAACTTCCTGAACCTGCCCAACTTTTAGCAACTCGTGCTCTTGCTCAGTTATCATCGTGTGTTTCTCGGGCCCAAAGTGCCTTTTCTTCTATATAATAGGTCATTAACCTTGGAAAGTGTTTAATTTATACTAAGTGACATGGGTTGGGATCCTGACCATGTCTGAAGGGGACCATGCAAATATGTTGGCATTTCACTGTAAACACTCCAATATCCTAGTCAGGAATGGTCCTTCTTTAATTGCTTGCATTCGCTTGTATCATGATAGCACTCCGGTGATATGTACAAAACTTAACGGCTGCCTTCGAGTCCTGAGAGGACCGAAAGGGATGGTGAGGTTGTTTATCCTCATCACAAACTTGCACCATCCAATCTTTCGGAGCTTTCAGGGGTGTGTGGTGAGATAATCTCCCCAAGGGGTTTCATTTTTGTGCTCTTTTGTCATCCTCCCTGGTTGGTCATCCATTTCTTTCTTCACTGCCTCTCTCTTATGCTTCTGGGCCTCTTCTATGTTAATGTACTTCTCCGCTCTGGACAATGGATCCTCAAAATCTCACGACAGCTTTTAACCAGGGACCGGAAGAAATCCCCTCCCAGATTCCCTACGTTAAGGCATTAATTTTGGTCTTGGGAGCACAATAAGGCACTTCCAGTGCGGCCTTGTTGGATTTACGGATGTATGCCCGCAATGAATCATCCCCACTTCGTTTTACCTCAAACAGACTGGAATCAATTTTCTTGTACCTCTTGCTGCTACTAAAGTGGTGCAAGAAAATGCTCCTGAAGTCACTAAAAGAACGTATGATCTGCGGCTCGAGCTTGTCAAACCATCGTTGGGATGAGTCCACCAACATGGTTAAGAAAGCTTTGTACTTAATTTTATCTTCATAACGCAACATGACCATGTTCTCGAACAGAGCCAAATGTTCTTTGGGATTGGTGTTTCTGTCATACTCTCTAATTTTTACTTGTAATGAGTAGGCAAGGGTTCATTGGCGGAGAAAAGACACCCTCTTGGATGGACTCGGGGGGCTAGAGACGACCCACATTGTCCTTCCAAATTTTTCACCTTCTTTATTAAATCCTCCAGTTCTTCAGCCATGGTGAGGGAATTGGAACATTCATAGGAGATTTCCTCTTGCTTCGCTTTTTTCTGAGGATGGGACGCATCCTCGGATCCATCTTCTCGTTGCATGTGAGGTGGATTCCCTTGGGGGACCTCTGAGTCTGTGGTCTCCCTTCGTGAATCGACCCTCAGCAGTGATTTTCGGGTGGAAATGATATCAACGTCTTAGATTCGATTTATTAAAAATGGCACCAATGATGATGGTTGGTTAAATCGGGTGAGCTGGGTAGGTGATTCACCAGACCGAAGAGTTCTTCTCGGGTACACGACAAACCGAACAGCTGGTGGCCGGGAAGAAGGATATGCACACTTTATGAGCAATGAACATTGGGGGTGCCGGATGGTTTTCTGGCGTCGTCACTTTAACGCTCAAGTCAGACAAGTGTATTTTGCAAAGGAAATGCAATATAGAGAATGTATATTGAATACTTGTGTAAAAAATGTTTAAGTGAATTTAGTGTTTTATTATCAAGTAAACCTAGGTATTTATAGGAGAGAAGTTATGATTACCTTGTTTTCAGTGCTCAATCCTCACGTCAGGATGGTTGTCCATGCCCTACCTCCTGACACTGTTACAACTAACAAATCATATGCATCTGGTCTTGTCAAATTACCCCGACATGCACTGAATGACATGTCAATGATTTTGGAGTATAGTCCTCCATACATGTGGCCTAAGATACACTTGTCTAGAAGTGCTCAGTCAATGATCATTGTGCGAGGACATAGACAGGATCCATGGTCCTTCAAGTCTCATCACACTGCCCGAGCTAAGCTGGGATCTGGGCTCACTTGAACGTGTGCTAGTTCGATCAACTTCCCTGGTTATCGCAAACTAGGGTATAGCCTTCTCATAACAGAACCTACTTCCCTGCTTTCTTTTTTTCTCTTGGAATTGTCCTCCTTCCTGGGTCTCAGGACGACTCAAGTTCTTTCCTCTTCCAGGTTTAAGCAATCGTTTTTTATATGACTTGTCACATCAAAACAATTGATGAGATTGGTTGTAGTGTGTAGAATGGTGGTTGAATAAACACTAAACACAATTTACTTTTTTTTAGAATTAGTTTAGTCGGGTTGACAACTGAATTATATATATTCTCGATTGTCAATGTCAATTGACTAAAAAAATAAGTGCGGAAAGAAGTTGAAATGACAGATTATAACAAATCAAATAATGATTTGACTATGTAAACTGGAAATGGAGAGTAGCAAGTTTGTTTCTGGATGTTCGGAGAACTCAAGCTCCTATGTCACTCCTTCTTCCTTTCGAAGGCTCACACTATAAGGCTTTGGATAGTAAAAATAATTTGAAAATCCTAGTTCACTGAAACTCTTAATATAAATGAACTGAATGAATAACGATATACATACTGCTATTAAATACAATGAATTCTAATACTGCTATATCCTAGCACTTAATGATCATCAATGATTAGATATAATTCTTTGTAAATTGTGCTCGAAATATATGTTTAGTTCAGATACTTGAATGTTTGAATGCTTAAATCTCTGTAAAAATTGTAGGTCTTTACTAAACCGAACTTTTTCTCTATTTGTAGACTTTGAATTCAACGGTCTTGAGTTTCACAAATGATCTGTTCCAAAAATAAAGTGTATGTTGGCTTTATTTTTTTCCATGTCTACATTCTCTGACAGTCTTACACAGATGCGGTCAGTTTTGTACGGAAAAACTTATCCAAACATCAGTTTAGATTTCCTACACATAAATTGATGTTCTTGAGAGTGTATGAAGATTTTCTCGACCAATGGACTTGGTAAACTGATAAATTTAAGTGTTTAGTCTTGACTTAGTTCAGTCTAGTTATTTCATTTAGCTTGTGGACTTGGTTATTTCAATTTAGCATAGTTCAGTTTCGCCTTAAAATTTATCTAACACCACTAACTCCATTTGTCTTCATTCAAAACTTGTATTGATATAAAATTCTTATGAACCCATAAAATAAATATAGAATAATATTGAATAAATTTTTGTAACTGATAGAAGCAAATATAAATATTTTCTGTCTTCCCTCTTCTTTTTTTTTTGACTTCTTTTAAGAGGATTCCTCTTTAGATTTATCAGTTTTGTCCTTCAAGCTCACTTTCCCATTTTGTCAACCCCAGAGGTACATATCTTTGCAGAATATGTACGACTAAAGTCATTTGAGCAGACGTAGTGTTGAACTTGGTAGAGAGCTGCATGTGAACTGAATCTATCTTCAAATTTAAACTAGCATGCAATAAATCTTCTGACGTGTAAGAGCATCATGAGAACTGGATAGTTGTGATATTAAAGTACAATTCTTTCTCATAGACTCCAGCATGATAAACAATGTGTTGACATCTTTAGATAGGCCTGAGAGGTTTTTGAACACTTTGTCTTTCAGATTCTCAATATCAGTTGCAGTCTGTCTCTGTCTTGCCTTGACTTGTGTAAACAGTGCATTGATTCAAGTTAGATTTGACATAATATTATCCATAGTAAGATCTTCTCCAAGCTATAACTCAGGTGAATCAGCAATCAAATGAGCTTTTGGATCAGGAAAGATGATCAACTGATGGCTTGATCTGCAACATCAACTTTCTCAATTGAAGTATTTGCAACTATTTCAGCTGATAGAGTGACATTTTGGTCAACTGGCGCAACAGTTTCAGTTTGATTTGCCACACCAACTGAATTTTCAACCATTTATTGGTTTGGAGCAAGCTGGTCCCCCATTGATTCAAAAATCGAGAATGATTCAAATATTGTGAATGTAGCAATTGAGACTTCAACTGCTAAATTAGCATTGAAACTAATCGTGGTGCTAAAGAAACAGTTTCTAGCACAAACTCCACCGCAGTTTCAACTGCCATCTGCGCCTCTTAATCTTGAATTGAAGCTACCAAATCTGGTTCTTCAACCGTCATGAATGTTGCGTCAGTTCCCTTATTGTCATCTTTAAGGACCTTTGTAACATTTCATTCCATGCACTTTTTAAAAATTTGAACATCTTGAACCTTTTTTCCCCACATTTTTATCCACCAAATCTGGCAGATAAGAGAAATCACTTTCAATATATTTATCCATCATTTTAGATATAAAAATATAAATAATAAGTTGTTTTAGGATATTATAAGTTGTGAAATCTAATTTTATAAATCATAAAAAACTCATGTGAGACGGTTTCACGGGTCAATTTTGTGATACAGGTTTTTCATTTGAGTCATTCATGAAAAATTATTATTTTTAATGTCAAAAATATTACTTTTTATTATAAATATGAGCAGAGTTGACATGTATCACGAATCTCACAAGAGACCTACTCTTTATAAATAAGATGTTAAAATGTTTGGATGAACTTATTTTAAACAACTTAAAGATGTTAATATGTTTGGTATTATAAAATCTTTTTATTGTCAAAATTACCAAAAAGAATATTATACTATNATCAACTTTATGAATGAATATCAAGATATAAGGCTTTTCTATTATAACGAATTGTTCAAAAGGATTCCCCGTCCTTCCATCAAATATTCTGATTTTTCTTGGATACTCAGGATCAAATAACAAGTTGTTTAAAAGGATTCCCTTGTCCTTTTTGAATGCATATACCCCGTCTAAACTGGGGTTTTTGATGCAGATAAGTATCCTAATTGGAACGTTTATACATAATTAATGAAATGTTTAGAATATCTCCATTCTCTGATAAAAGGATCCTCTCAATATCGATATAAATGATCTTTCATCCACGTTGTGCTATAGCAAGAGCCCCTGAATCTAGAGCTGCTTGTCATTCCAACCCAGTTCCAACAATGCATTTCTAGGACCGAGAAAGCGGAACTTCCTGATGTTGCATATTAGAACTCATTAAAGCCCTATTTGCATCATTATGTTCAATAAAAGGAAAAAGAGAACTCCAAAAGGCAAAATACTTTGAAGATGAACCTGTTCCCATGCAATGATTTTCTAAATAATATAGTTGACCAAGATTTAAAAAAAATGCTCCAAAAAAATAACTATTAAGTTTGTTTATTTTAAAATATAAATTTATTTTCAACGTATTATGAAATGGAACTTATATCTCGTCAATGATGATCTTAGAAAGGGCTATTAAATGCTCACTAGTGTACTATTCTAAGTTTGAATCCAATAGTCCTTTTCCGTTTTAATGTTGAAAAAATCACAGATCTCATATGTAAAAATCAAAATTGGATTGTTGAATACGCACTTATAGTAATATTCTAAGACATCGTTTTTTTTCGTGTGATTACTATATTATTTAAGTTGAATGACATAAAATAATTAATTTTGGTATTATAATATGTTTATTGATAAATCAAATATATTTATTTTTCTCAAATGACAAAATATTCTATTTTTATTTAATAAAAAATGACAGACATATTTTAATAAATTTACATTTTATCTATATTTATCATACTCATAATAATATATTTTTTATCGTTATCTATAATTTTAAATTTTTAAATTAAATAATCATTTACTCGTAAGATAAAAAAATTATAAAATATGTTTCTAAAGTTATAAATTTTAATATTATTTTTAAAATTTAAAAAAATATTATATAATTTTTTAAAAATATGTATGTGTGCACGCATACATATATGTATGTTCGATCGTTGGGTTCTCACAAGGCTTTGCCCCATAAACGAGTTCCACTGGGGCTTCGTCCCTCACGAATCCTCATTTTCTTACCGTCACAATTAAATCACTTATTTCAAAATATTTTTTCTCGTTTCCATCACTTTAGGAAAAAAGTTCAATAATATCATTTTCTTTTAAACCAAACATGCAACACGTCTTTTAGCATTTATCGTTTTTCCTCATAAAATTTCATAATCTTTCAAAATAAACAAATTTAACATTCATTTCAGCATTCAGGGCACTGCCATGACGTCTAACATTTTTCAGGTTAAAATGATTGTTTTACCCATAAAACCCTAACATTCCCAATTTATCCTTAAACCTTAAAAAGACAACCCAAATCCATCCAAACTTAACATAACACCTTAAAATACACCCATAAATATTTCTTAGGCGTAAACTTAATCTACTTGACTAATTTCTCAATTCGTTTTAAAACTTGAACCTACATCCCGGTTTTAACCCGAATCGACTCAAAACTCAACCAAACTTTAACCATAGCTTATTAACACCTAACCATACCTTATGCAACCCAAATCAAACCATTTAAGACCCTCGGAGACGCCTACTGAATTTTTGCCTTATTTTCGAACCAAAACCCTATCCAAGTTCAAGCCCTTCGATCCTCGCCTTAACCAACCTGTCGAGACCCTAACCCACCCTCGTATGACCTTGACCGACCTTTGCGGACTCTACTGGACCGAGCTTAGCGAGCCTAGCACCCACAGCCCCCAAACCCGAGCCCTACATGTCTTGCGCGATCAAGCCTAGCATCACCAGCCCTCCTCCTCGCACCAGGTACAATACCAGCAATCTAGGACCATGAATAGGCCCTTTTAAGACCCATGAACACGTCTCTACAGTATCTAGGTGTCGCGCCCTTCTAGGAAACCCAAACTGAAACCCTAGCTTGCTTTTGGAACCCAAAAACTTTCAGCTCATTCCCCCTCTTGTCCAGACCTTAGAAAAGCCTCTATGGACCCTTAATCATGCTGAAAAACGTCCCCTTTCATAACCCTATCATGACAGCTCATTTGTGCAACAAATGCATGAATTTAAAAGTATGAAAACTCAAGTTTTGATCATGTATTGCCATAAAAACGAAAATATAAGAAAGTGTATCTTATTTTTCATGCAAACATATTAAATACACATAATATGGTATGAATGATGAGTGAAGGAAGATTAAGGTGTGCTTTCGCATATTTCACTCACGTAAAACAATCCTTGATGGGAGGGACGTTGGCGGAAAGACGGGGAAGAAGACCTTGCTGAAATTATTTCTTCAAAATTCACGTGAATGACCTTTAAAATTTGTGTATGTGTGTGTGGCCGTGTGTGCTAATGGAAAAACCCTAAGAGTCTTTGATGAAGGGAGGCTTGAGTTATGTGTGGAATAAAGGGTTTGGAAACCTTGTTTGTGATATAAAATACTAAGATAACAAGTTAGCCCAATAACCTAGTATAATAGGTCCATTATAGTGTAGGTAAAATATTTCGTTAGGAAAGTTTTCGAAAATATTAACCGAGCGACCAAAAAGCCTCTATTTTCGTCAAAATTCGATTACCGGTTTAAAATACGACTCGGCGCGTAAAAACACCTCAAAAGACAACATTTTCGAAAATACCATTTAAAATATACAATATATTAAATAATTAAAAATAATCATTTAATAAAAAAAATTCCCTTTATGGTCATCAGTCTCCGTTCTTTGATCGTGTCTCGAATAACCTTTAAAACATAGTTTTATGCATTCTAATATAAAATCCTATTTTAAAAATATAAACATGCCTACCACATTCAATAAATTTAATTAGGCATTTTCTATTTGCATGCAGTTGGATTACGTTATCACATTTTGGACCTTACATAATAAATTGTTTCGGAGTTTATAAGTCATGAAGTCTAATTTTATAAATCACAAAAACTCATGTGAGATGGTCTCACAGATCAATTTTGTGATACGGGTATTCTATTTGGGTCATTCATAAAAAATTATTACTTTTTATATCAAAAGTATTATTTTTTATTGTAAATATGAGCAGAGTNTAATGGTGCAACTCAAATCTTTTAAATCGCATAGCAGCACAAGCACCACAGTTCGATCGCTCTACCAAGCAGGGACAATTATTGTGCTCAACAATCTCCCTTCCAATAATTGCACTCCTTGCCATCAATGGGAATCGAACCCGAGTGTTTACCGTTTTACTAAAAGTTATAGCTAGTTGTAATGGTGCAACTCAAATCTTTTAAACCGCANAGTTTGGAGAAAAAATATTTAGTATTATTTTTAATGTGTATAAATAAAATGTTGGTTTAAATAATTGTAGTTAATAATTTACTCAATAAAATATTAATACTTTTGTTTTTTATATCCTAATAAAAATATAAAAAAAAAACTGTATTTTAAATTTAATAAAAAAACAAAATGATAACGTGATGATTTAAGAAACATGTATAAAATGAGAATTTAAGAAGAAGATATATAAGGATTTTTTGGAGAAGTGAAATATAAAAATAAAATTTTTTTAAAAAATGTAGGGTATTCCAAACTTTTTAAAAAACAACTTATAAGCTGTAAACAACTTATTTTGACCGCTTATATAAGTAGGGGTAACATTGTTTGGTTAAAACCGAAATAACCGACCGGATCGAAAAATTCGGTTTTCGTTCGTTTACGGTTTCAAAATTAAAGAAATTCGGTTTTTCGGTTCGATTTTCGGTTTTGATCCCCAGATAATTGAAATAACCGAACCGGCCATATTATATTTAACTATAGGATTTTTTGTATAATGGGCTAATAAATGTGAAAGATCTTTGTTAGTTTCAGTAAGTTTATATATATTTAAGTTATGCTTCAAAATTATGATTCATAATCACTATTGTGATGAATTTAATGTCATTTTTGTTTCTAATTTTGCAAAACAGGATTTTGGAGTTTGACAATTAGAAGTTCAAATTGTTATTGAGGCTCATATTGTTAAATGTATTGAGATTTGAGATGCAAAATTTATGTGCATTTTGGAGTCTTAGAATTAGAATTTAATGACTGTGTATCCTTTTATTGATGAGCTACTGTTTAAAATTGTATTTCAAATTGTTATTGAAGCTTAGATTGTTAAGTCATAAGTGTATTGTAACCGTACATCTTCTACTCATCTACTGTCATTGTTTCTTTTATATGTGTTGCATCCATCAAGCATCAAGTGATGTATAATTTTATTTCTAAACAAATATTATAAAATCCTATATAACCGACCATATAAACCGAACCGTATTACAAAAAACGGACCGAACCGTAATAAAATGGTTTGGTTTTGGACTAGATATATTCAAAACCGAAAACCAAAAAATCGAACCGTTATAGAGAAAAACCGGACCGAACCGACCGACGCCCACCCCTACTTATAAGTTGTTTGTAATTTTTTTACGAAGCAAATTATGACAGTTTATAAACACCCTCTTAATCTATTAATTGAAAAATAAAAATATATTATACATAAACAACATATATTATTTTTATCTACACTTATTATATTATTAACGCTAAAGGATCCAGATAAACTAACTTTTGTAACATAATCCAATTTTTAAAGAAGTACCAAAATTAATAATTCTCTCAAAATAAAAAATTTCTTTATTGTTGTTTAATGGAAACAAAAAAAAAATCACGCTCTTTTACTGAATTTGTTCACCTAAATTTACTATGTCACTTCCAAATTTCAAAATATTTATTTAACTTTATCTAAACTTTCAAATTTTTACATTATATATATATAACCCATGATATAAAAAATTATTATAAAATTCAAAATTAAAAAATTATTTAACAACAAAAGTGCATTTAAGTCATGAAGTCTAATTTTATAAATCACAAAAAACTTATGTGAGATGGTCTCACAGATCAATTTTGTGATACGTGTATTCTATTTGGGTCACTCATAAAAAATTATTACTTTTTATACCAAAAGTATTAATTTTTATTGTAAATATGAACAGAGCTGACCCGTATCACGAATCTCACAAGAGACCTACTCTTTATAAATAAGATAATAAATTTTTGGATGAACTTATTTTAAACAACTTAAATATGTTAATATGTTTGGTATTATAAGATCTTTTTATTGTCAAAATTACCAAAAAGAATATTATATCATAAGTTTATGTAAGTAGTTAAT